>NW_027479171.1:0-199676 GCF_051014685.1 Ptiloglossa arizonensis | reverse complement strand
AAAATTTTCGCAGTTCTGATGCTCGACAAGCATAACTAGAACGGTCTAGGGGAAAAGTACGCATACCGTTGTAATCGGGCGAGGTTTCTACTTTTAGATGCAACAGAATTTGGCGGATTGGTCAATCCGTTCGCGAGATATGGCAGTTTGGAGGTAAGAATCGCTTGAGAAACTCAAAATTTTCGCAGTTCTGATGCTCGAAACGAATAACTAGAACGGACTAGGGGAAAAGTACGACATACAGTTGTAATCGGGCGACTTTCTACTTTCAGAAGCAACCGAAATTTTGCGGATTGGTCAATCCGTTCGCCAGATATGGCAGTTTGGAGGTAAGAAACGCTTGAGAAACTCACATTTTCGCAGTTCTGATGCTCGAACGAATAACTAGAACGGCCTAGGGGAAAAGTACGCATACCGTTGTAATCGGGGCGAGTTTCTACTTTCAGATGCAACAGAAAGTTTGCGAATTGGTCAATCCGTTCGCGAGATATGCAGTTTGTAGGTAAGAAACGCTTGAGATCTCAACATTTTCGCAGTTCTGATGCTCGAAACGAATAACTAGAACGGCCTAGGGGAAAAGTACGCATACCGTTGTAATCGGGCGAGTTTCTACTTTCAGATGCAACAGAAATTTTGCGGATTAGTCAATCCGTTCGCGAGATATGGCAGTTTGGAGTAAGAAACGCTTGAGAAACTCAAAATTTTCGCAGTTCTGATGCTCGACAAGCATAACGAGAACGGTCTAGGGGAAAAGTACGCATACCGTTGTAATCGCGCGACTTTCTACTTTCAGATGCAACAGAAATTTTGCGGATTGGTCAATCCGTTCGCGAGATATGGCAGTTTGGAGGTAAGAAACGCTTGAGAAACTCAAAATTTTCGCAGTTCTGATGCTCGACAAGCATAACGAGAACGGTCTAGGGGAAAAGTACGCATACCGTTGTAATCGGGCGAGGTTCTACTTTCAGATGCATCAGAAATTTGGCGGATTGGTCAATCCGTTCGCGAGATATGGCAGTTTGGAAGTAAGAAACGCTAGAGAAACTCAAAATTTTCGCAGTTCTGATGCTCGAAACGATTAACTAGAACGGCCTAGGGGAAAAGTACGCATACCGATGTAATCGGGCGAGTTTCTACTTTCAGATGCAACAGAAATTTTGCGGATTAGTCAATCCGTTCGCGAGATATGGCAGTTTGTAGGTAAGAAACGCTTGAGAAACTCAACATTTTCGCAGTTCTGATGCTCGAAACGAATAACTAGAACGGCCTAGGGGAAAAGTACGCATTCCGTTGTAATCGGGCGAGTTTCTACTTTCAGATGCAACAGAAAGTTTGCGGATTGGTCAACCCGTTCGCGAGATATGGCAGTTTGGAGGTAAGAATCGCTTGAGAAACTCAAAATTTTCGCTGTTCTGATGCTCGAAACGAATAACTAGAACGGCCTAGGGGAAAAGTACGCATACCGTTGTAATCGGGCGAGTTTCTACTTTCAGATGCAACAGAAAGTTTGCGGATTGGTCAATCCGTTCGCGAGATATGGCAGTTTTGAGGTAAGAATCGCTTGAGAAACTCAAAATTTTCGCAGTTCTGATGCTCGAAACGAATAACTAGAACGGACTAGGGGAAAAGTACGCATATCGTTGTAATCGGGCGAGTTTCTACTTTCAGATGCAACCGAAATTTTGCGGATTGGTCAATCCGTTCGCCAGATATGGCAGTTTGGAGGTAAGAAACGCTTGAGAAACTCAAAATTTTCGCAGTTCTGATGCTCGAACCGAATAACTAGAACGGCCTAGGGGAAAAGTACGCATACCATTGTAATCGGGCGAGTTTCTACTTTCAGATGCAACAGAAATTTTGCGGATTAGTCAATCCGTTCGCGAGATATGGCAGTTTGGAGGTAAGAAACGCTTGAGAAACTCAAAATTTTCGCAGTTCTGATGCTCGACAAGCATAACGAGAACGGTCTAGGGGAAAAGTACGCATACCGTTGTAATCGCGCGACTTTCTACTTTCAGATGAAACAGAAATTTTGCGGATTGGTCAATCCGTTCGCGAGATATGGCAGTTTGGAGGTAAGAAACGCTTGAGAAACTCAAAATTTTCGCAGTTCTGATGCTCGACAAGCATAACGAGAACGGTCTAGGGGAAAAGTACGCATACCGTTGTAATCGGGCGAGGTTCTACTTTCAGATGCATCAGAAATTTGGCGGATTGGTCAATCCGTTCGCGAGATATGGCAGTTTGGAAGTAAGAAACGCTAGAGGAACTCAAAATTTTCGCAGTTCTGATGCTCGAAACGATTAACTAGAACGGCCTAGGGGAAAAGTACGCATACCGTTGTAATCGGGCGAGTTTCTACTTTCAGATGCAACAGAAATTTTGCGGATTAGTCAATCCGTTCGCGAGATATGGCAGTTTGTAGGTAAGAAACGCTTGAGAAACTCAACATTTTCGCAGTTCTGATGCTCGAAACGAATAACTAGAACGGCCTAGGGGAAAAGTACGCATTCCGTTGTAATCGGGCGAGTTTCTACTTTCAGATGCAACAGAAAGTTTGCGGATTGGTCAATCCGTTCGCGAGATATGGCAGTTTGGAGGTAAGAATCGCTTGAGAAACTCAAAATTTTCGCAGTTCTGATGCTCGAAACGAATAACTAGAACGGACTAGGGGAAAAGTACGCATATCGTTGTAATCGGGCGAGTTTCTACTTTCAGATGCAACCGAAATTTTGCGGATTGGTCAATCCGTTCGCCAGATATGGCAGTTTGGAGGTAAGAAACGCTTGAGAAACTCAAAATTTTCGCAGTTCTGATGCTCGAAACGAATAACTAGAACGGCCTAGGGGAAAAGTACGCATACCGTTGTAATCGGGCGAGTTTCTACTTCAGATGCAACAGAAATTTTGCGGATAGTCAATCCGTTCGCGAGATATGGCAGTTTGGAGGTAAGAAACGCTTGAGAAACTCAAAATTTTCGCAGTTCTGATGCTCGACAAGCATAACGAGAACGGTCTAGGGGAAAAGTACGCATACCGTTGTAATCGCGCGACTTTCTACTTTCAGATGAAACAGAAATTTTGCGGATTGGTCAATCCGTTCGCGAGATATGGCAGTTTGGAGGTAAGAAACGCTTGAGAAACTCAAAATTTTCGCAGTTCTGATGCTCGACAAGCATACCGAGAACGGTCTAGGGGAAAAGTACGCATACCGTTGTAATCGGGCGAGGTTCTACTTTCAGAAGCATCAGAAATTTGGCGGATTGGTCAATCCGTTCGCGAGATATGGCAGTTTGGAAGTAAGAAACGCTAGAGAAACTCAAAATTTTCGCAGTTCTGATGCTCGAAACGATTAACTAGAACGGCCTAGGGGAAAAGTACGCATACCGTTGTAATCGGGCGAGTTTCTACTTTCAGATGCAACAGAAATTTTGCGGATTGGTCAATCCGTTCGCGAGATATGGCAGTTTGGAGGTAAGAAACGCTCCAGAAACTCAAAATTTTCGCAGTTCTGATGCTCGAAACGAATAACTAGAACGGACTAGTGGAAAAGTACGCATACAGTTGTAATCGGGCGAGTTTCTACTTTCAGATGCAACAGAAATTTTGCGGATTGGTCAATCCGTTCGCGAAATATGGCAGTTTGGAAGTATGAAACACTTGAGAAACACAAAATTTTCGCAGTTCTGATGCTCGAAACGAATAAATAGAGCGGCCTAGGGGAAAAGTACGCATACCGTTGTAATCGGGCGAGTTTCTACTTTCAGATGCATCAGAAATTTTGCGGATTGGTCAATCCGTTCGCGAGATATGGCAGCTTGTGGGTAAGAAACGCTTGAAAAACTCAAAATTTTCGCAGTTCTGATGCTCGACAAGCATAACTAGAACGGTCTAGGGGAAAAGTACGCATACCGTTGTAATCGGGCGAGTTTCTACTTTCAGATGCAACAGAAACTTTGCGGATTGGTCAATCCGTTCGCGAGATATGGCAGTTTGGAGGTAAGAAACGCTTGAGAAACTCAAAATTTTCGCAGTTCTGATGCTCGAAACGAATAACTAGAACGGACTAGGGGAAAAGTACGCATACCGTTGTAATCGGGCGACATTCTACTTTCAGATGCAACAGAAATTTTGCGGATTGGTCAATCCGTTCGCCAGATATGGCAGTTTGGAGGTAAGAAACGCTTGAGAAACTCAAAATTTTCGCAGTTCTGATGCTCGAAACGAATAACTAGAACGGCCTAGGGGAAAAGTACGCATACCGTTGTAATCGGGCGAGTTTCTACTTTCAGATGTAACAGAAATTTTGCGGATTAGTCAATCCGTTCGCGAGATATGGCAGTTTGTAGGTAAGAAACGCTTGAGAAACTCAACATTTTCGCAGTTCTGATGCTCGAAACGAATAACTAGAACGGCCTAGGGGAAAAGTACGCATTCCGTTGTAATCGGGCGAGTTTCTACTTTCAGATGCATCAGAAAGTTTGCGGATTGGTCAATCCGTTCGCGAGATATGGCAGTTTGGAGGTAAGAATCGCTTGAGAAACTCAAAATTTTCGCAGTTCTGATGCTCGAAACGAATAACTAGAACGGACTAGGGGAAAAGTACGCATACAGTTGTAATCGGGCGAGTTTCTACTTTCAGATGCAACAGAAATTTTGCGGATTGGTCAATCCGTTCGCCAGATATGGCAGTTTGGAGGTAAGAAACGCTTGAGAAACTCAAAATTTTCGCAGTTCTGATGCTCGAAACGATTAACTAGAACGGCCTAGGGGAAAAGTACGCATACCGTTGTAATCGGGCGAGTTTCTACTTTCAGATGCAACAGAAATTTTGCGGATTAGTCAATCCGTTCGCGAGATATGGCAGTTTGGAGGTAAGAAACGCTTGAGAAACTCAAAATTTTCGCAGTTCTGATGCTCGACAAGCATAACTAGGACGGTTTAGGGGAAAAGTACGCATACCGTTGTAATCGGGCGAGTTTCTACTTTCAGATGCAACAGAAATTTTGCGGATTGGTCAATCCGTTCGCGAGATATGGCAGTTTGTAGGTAAGAAACGCATGGGAAACTCAACATTTTCGCAGTTCTGATGCTCGAAACGAATAACTAGAACGGCCTAGGGGAAAAGTACGCATACCGTTGTAATCGGGCGAGTTTCTACTTTCAGATGCAGCAGAAATTTTGCGGATTAGTCAATCCGTTCGCGAGATATGGCAGTTTGGAGGTAAGAAACGCTTGAGAAACTCAAAATTTTCGCAGTTCTGATGCTCGACAAGCATAACGAGAACGGTCTAGGGGAAAAGTACGCATACCGTTGTAATCGCGCGACTTTCTACTTTCAGATGAAACAGAAATTTTGCGGATTGGTCAATCCGTTCGCGAGATATGGCAGTTTGGAGGTAAGAAACACTTGAGAAACTCAAAATTTTCGCAGTTCTGATGCTCGACAAGCATACCGAGAACGGTCTAGGGAAAAAGTACGCATACCGTTGTAATCGGGCGAGGTTCTACTTTCAGATGCATCAGAAATTTGGCGGATTGGTCAATCCGTTCGCGAGATATGGCAGTTTGGAAGTAAGAAACGCTAGAGAAACTCAAAATTTTCGCAGTTCTGATGCTCGAAACGATTAACTAGAACGGCCTAGGGGAAAAGTACGCATACCGTTGTAATCGGGCGAGTTTCTACTTTCAGATGCAACAGAAATTTTGCGGATTGGTCAATCCGTTCGCGAGATATGGCAGTTTGGAGGTAAGAAACGCTCCAGAAACTCAAAATTTTCGCAGTTCTGATGCTCGAAACGAATAACTAGAACGGACTAGGGGAAAAGTACGCATTCCGTTGTAATCGGGCGAGTTTCTACTTTCAGATGCAACAGAAAGTTTGCGGATTGGTCAACCCGTTCGCGAGATATGGCAGTTTGGAGGTAAGAATCGCTTGAGAAACTCAAAATTTTCGCTGTTCTGATGCTCGAAACGAATAACTAGAACGGCCTAGGGGAAAAGTACGCATACCGTTGTAATCGGGCGAGTTTCTACTTTCAGATGCAACAGAAAGTTTGCGGATTGGTCAATCCGTTCGCGAGATATGGCAGTTTGGAGGTAAGAATCGCTTGAGAAACTCAAAATTTTCGCAGTTCTGATGCTCGAAACGAATAACTAGAACGGACTAGGGGAAAAGTACGCATATCGTTGTAATCGGGCGAGTTTCTACTTTCAGATGCAACCGAAATTTTGCGGATTGGTCAATCCGTTCGCCAGATATGGCAGTTTGGAGGTAAGAAACGCTTGAGAAACTCAAAATTTTCGCAGTTCTGATGCTCGAACCGAATAACTAGAACGGCCTAGGGGAAAAGTACGCATACCGTTGTAATCGGGCGAGTTTCTACTTTCAGATGCAACAGAAATTTTGCGGATTAGTCAATCCGTTCGCGAGATATGGCAGTTTGGAGGTAAGAAACGCTTGAGAAACTCAATATTTTCGCAGTTCTGATGCTCGACAAGCATAACGAGAACGGTCTAGGGGAAAAGTACGCATACCGTTGTAATCGCGCGACATTCTACTTTCAGATGAAACAGAAATTTTGCGGATTGGTCAATCCGTTCGCGAGATATGGCAGTTTGGAGGTAAGAAACGCTTGAGAAACTCAAAATTTTCGCAGTTCTGATGCTCGACAAGCATACCGAGAACGGTCTAGGGGAAAAGTACGCATACCGTTGTAATCGGGCGAGGTTCTACTTTCAGATGCATCAGAAATTTGGCGGATTGGTCAATCCGTTCGCGAGATATGGCAGTTTGGAAGTAAGAAACGCTAGAGAAACTCAAAATTTTCGCAGTTCTGATGCTCGAAACGAATAACTAGAACGGACTAGGGGAAAAGTACGCATACAGTTGTAATCGGGCGAGTTTCTACTTTCAGATGCAACAGAAATTTTGCGGATTGGTCAATCCGTTCGCGAGATATGGCAGCTTGTAGGTAAGAAACGCTTGAGAAACTCAAAATTTTCGCAGTTCTGATGCTCGACAAGCATAACTAGAACGGTCTAGGGGAAAAGTACGCATACCGTTGTAATCGGGCGAGTTTCTACTTTCAGATGCAACAGAAATTTTGCGGATTGGTCAATCCGTTCGCGAGATATGGCAGTTTGTAGGTAAGAAACGCTTGAGAAACTCAACATTTTCGCAGTTCTGATACTCGAAACGAATAACTAGAACGGCCTAGGGGAAAAGTACGCATACCGTTGTAATCGGGCGAGTTTCTACTTTCAGATGCAACAGAAAGTTTGCGAATTGGTCAATCCGTTCGCGAGATATGGCAGTTTGTAGGTAAGAAACGCTTGAGAAACTCAACATTTTCGCAGTTCTGATGCTCGAAACGAATAACTAGAACGGCCTAGGGGAAAAGTACGCATACCGTTGTAATCGGGCGAGTTTCTACTTTCAGATGCAACAGAAACTTTGCGGATTGGTCAATCCGTTCGCGAGATATGGCAGTTTGGAGGTAAGAAACGCTTGAGAAACTCAAAATTTTCGCAGTTCTGATGCTCGAAACGAATAACTAGAACGGACTAGGGGAAAAGTACGCATACTGTTGTAATCGGGCGAGTTTCTACTTTCAGATGCAACAGAAATTTTGCGGATTGGTCAATCCGTTAGCGAGATATCGCAGTTTGGAGGTAAGAAACGCTTGAGAAACTCAAAATTTTCGCAGTTCTGATGCTCGACAAGCATAACTAGAACGGTCTAGGGGAAAAGTACGCATACCGTTGTAATCGGGCGAGTTTCTACTTTTAGATGCAACAGAAATTTGGCGGATTGGTCAATCCGTTCGCGAGATATGGCAGTTTGGAGGTAAGAATCGCTTGAGAAACTCAAAATTTTCGCAGTTCTGATGCTCGAAACGAATAACTAGAACGGACTAGGGGAAAAGTACGCATACCGTTGTAATCGGGCGACTTTCTACTTTCAGATGCAACCGAAATTTTGCGGATTGGTCAATCCGTTCGCCAGATATGGCAGTTTGGAGGTAAGAAACGCTTGAGAAACTCAACATTTTCGCAGTTCTGATGCTCGAAACGAATAACTAGAACGGCCTAGGGGAAAAGTACGCATACCGTTGTAATCGGGCGAGTTTCTACTTTCAGATGCAACAGAAAGTTTGCGAATTGGTCAATCCGTTCGCGAGATATGGCAGTTTGTAGGTAAGAAACGCTTGAGAATCTCAACATTTTCGCAGTTCTGATGCTCGAAACGAATAACTAGAACGGCCTAGGGGAAAAGTACGCATACCGTTGTAATCGGGCGAGTTTCTACTTTCAGATGCAACAGAAATTTTGCGGATTAGTCAATCCGTTCGCGAGATATGGCAGTTTGGAGGTAAGAAACGCTTGAGAAACTCAATATTTTCGCAGTTCTGATGCTCGACAAGCATAACGAGAACGGTCTAGGGGAAAAGTACGCATACCGTTGTAATCGCGCGACATTCTACTTTCAGATGAAACAGAAATTTTGCGGATTGGTCAATCCGTTCGCGAGATATGGCAGTTTGGAGGTAAGAAACGCTTGAGAAACTCAAAATTTTCGCAGTTCTGATGCTCGACAAGCATACCGAGAACGGTCTAGGGGAAAAGTACGCATACCGTTGTAATCGGGCGAGGTTCTACTTTCAGATGCATCAGAAATTTGGCGGATTGGTCAATCCGTTCGCGAGATATGGCAGTTTGGAAGTAAGAAACGCTAGAGAAACTCAAAATTTTCGCAGTTCTGATGCTCGAAACGAATAACTAGAACGGACTAGGGGAAAAGTACGCATACAGTTGTAATCGGGCGAGTTTCTACTTTCAGATGCAACAGAAATTTTGCGGATTGGTCAATCCGTTCGCGAGATATGGCAGCTTGTAGGTAAGAAACGCTTGAGAAACTCAAAATTTTCGCAGTTCTGATGCTCGACAAGCATAACTAGAACGGTCTAGGGGAAAAGTACGCATACCGTTGTAATCGGGCGAGTTTCTACTTTCAGATGCAACAGAAATTTTGCGGATTGGTCAATCCGTTCGCGAGATATGGCAGTTTGTAGGTAAGAAACGCTTGAGAAACTCAACATTTTCGCAGTTCTGATACTCGAAACGAATAACTAGAACGGCCTAGGGGAAAAGTACGCATACCGTTGTAATCGGGCGAGTTTCTACTTTCAGATGCAACAGAAAGTTTGCGAATTGGTCAATCCGTTCGCGAGATATGGCAGTTTGTAGGTAAGAAACGCTTGAGAAACTCAACATTTTCGCAGTTCTGATGCTCGAAACGAATAACTAGAACGGCCTAGGGGAAAAGTACGCATACCGTTGTAATCGGGCGAGTTTCTACTTTCAGATGCAACAGAAACTTTGCGGATTGGTCAATCCGTTCGCGAGATATGGCAGTTTGGAGGTAAGAAACGCTTGAGAAACTCAAAATTTTCGCAGTTCTGATGCTCGAAACGAATAACTAGAACGGACTAGGGGAAAAGTACGCATACTGTTGTAATCGGGCGAGTTTCTACTTTCAGATGCAACAGAAATTTTGCGGATTGGTCAATCCGTTAGCGAGATATCGCAGTTTGGAGGTAAGAAACGCTTGAGAAACTCAAAATTTTCGCAGTTCTGATGCTCGACAAGCATAACTAGAACGGTCTAGGGGAAAAGTACGCATACCGTTGTAATCGGGCGAGTTTCTACTTTTAGATGCAACAGAAATTTGGCGGATTGGTCAATCCGTTCGCGAGATATGGCAGTTTGGAGGTAAGAATCGCTTGAGAAACTCAAAATTTTCGCAGTTCTGATGCTCGAAACGAATAACTAGAACGGACTAGGGGAAAAGTACGCATACCGTTGTAATCGGGCGACTTTCTACTTTCAGATGCAACCGAAATTTTGCGGATTGGTCAATCCGTTCGCCAGATATGGCAGTTTGGAGGTAAGAAACGCTTGAGAAACTCAAAATTTTCGCAGTTCTGATGCTCGAACCGAATAACTAGAACGGCCTAGGGGAAAAGTACGCATACCGTTGTAATCGGGCGAGTTTCTACTTTCAGATGCAACAGAAATTTTGCGGATTAGTCAATCCGTTCGCGAGATATGGCAGTTTGGAGGTAAGAAACGCTTGAGAAACTCAATATTTTCGCAGTTCTGATGCTCGACAAGCATAACGAGAACGGTCTAGGGGAAAAGTACGCATACCGTTGTAATCGCGCGACATTCTACTTTCAGATGAAACAGAAATTTTGCGGATTGGTCAATCCGTTCGCGAGATATGGCAGTTTGGAGGTAAGAAACGCTTGAGAAACTCAAAATTTTCGCAGTTCTGATGCTCGACAAGCATACCGAGAACGGTCTAGGGGAAAAGTACGCATACCGTTGTAATCGGGCGAGGTTCTACTTTCAGATGCATCAGAAATTTGGCGGATTGGTCAATCCGTTCGCGAGATATGGCAGTTTGGAAGTAAGAAACGCTAGAGAAACTCAAAATTTTCGCAGTTCTGATGCTCGAAACGAATAACTAGAACGGACTAGGGGAAAAGTACGCATACAGTTGTAATCGGGCGAGTTTCTACTTTCAGATGCAACAGAAATTTTGCGGATTGGTCAATCCGTTCGCGAGATATGGCAGCTTGTAGGTAAGAAACGCTTGAGAAACTCAAAATTTTCGCAGTTCTGATGCTCGACAAGCATAACTAGAACGGTCTAGGGGAAAAGTACGCATACCGTTGTAATCGGGCGAGTTTCTACTTTCAGATGCAACAGAAATTTTGCGGATTGGTCAATCCGTTCGCGAGATATGGCAGTTTGTAGGTAAGAAACGCTTGAGAAACTCAACATTTTCGCAGTTCTGATACTCGAAACGAATAACTAGAACGGCCTAGGGGAAAAGTACGCATACCGTTGTAATCGGGCGAGTTTCTACTTTCAGATGCAACAGAAAGTTTGCGAATTGGTCAATCCGTTCGCGAGATATGGCAGTTTGTAGGTAAGAAACGCTTGAGAAACTCAACATTTTCGCAGTTCTGATGCTCGAAACGAATAACTAGAACGGCCTAGGGGAAAAGTACGCATACCGTTGTAATCGGGCGAGTTTCTACTTTCAGATGCAACAGAAACTTTGCGGATTGGTCAATCCGTTCGCGAGATATGGCAGTTTGGAGGTAAGAAACGCTTGAGAAACTCAAAATTTTCGCAGTTCTGATGCTCGAAACGAATAACTAGAACGGACTAGGGGAAAAGTACGCATACTGTTGTAATCGGGCGAGTTTCTACTTTCAGATGCAACAGAAATTTTGCGGATTGGTCAATCCGTTAGCGAGATATCGCAGTTTGGAGGTAAGAAACGCTTGAGAAACTCAAAATTTTCGCAGTTCTGATGCTCGACAAGCATAACTAGAACGGTCTAGGGGAAAAGTACGCATACCGTTGTAATCGGGCGAGTTTCTACTTTTAGATGCAACAGAAATTTGGCGGATTGGTCAATCCGTTCGCGAGATATGGCAGTTTGGAGGTAAGAATCGCTTGAGAAACTCAAAATTTTCGCAGTTCTGATGCTCGAAACGAATAACTAGAACGGACTAGGGGAAAAGTACGCATACCGTTGTAATCGGGCGACTTTCTACTTTCAGATGCAACCGAAATTTTGCGGATTGGTCAATCCGTTCGCCAGATATGGCAGTTTGGAGGTAAGAAACGCTTGAGAAACTCAACATTTTCGCAGTTCTGATGCTCGAAACGAATAACTAGAACGGCCTAGGGGAAAAGTACGCATACCGTTGTAATCGGGCGAGTTTCTACTTTCAGATGCAACAGAAAGTTTGCGAATTGGTCAATCCGTTCGCGAGATATGGCAGTTTGTAGGTAAGAAACGCTTGAGAATCTCAACATTTTCGCAGTTCTGATGCTCGAAACGAATAACTAGAACGGCCTAGGGGAAAAGTACGCATACCGTTGTAATCGGGCGAGTTTCTACTTTCAGATGCAACAGAAATTTTGCGGATTAGTCAATCCGTTCGCGAGATATGGCAGTTTGGAAGTAAGAAACGCTTGAGAAACTCAAAATTTTCGCAGTTCTGATGCTCGACAAGCATAACGAGAACGGTCTAGGGGAAAAGTACGCATACCGTTGTAATCGCGCGACTTTCTACTTTCAGATGCAACAGAAATTTTGCGGATTGGTCAATCCGTTCGCGAGATATGGCAGTTTGGAGGTAAGAAACGCTTGAGAAACTCAAAATTTTCGCAGTTCTGATGCTCGACAAGCATAACGAGAACGGTCTAGGGGAAAAGTACGCATACCGTTGTAATCGGGCGAGGTTCTACTTTCAGATGCATCAGAAATTTGGCGGATTGGTCAATCCGTTCGCGAGATATGGCAGTTTGGAAGTAAGAAACGCTAGAGAAACTCAAAATTTTCGCAGTTCTGATGCTCGAAACGATTAACTAGAACGGCCTAGGGGAAAAGTACGCATACCGATGTAATCGGGCGAGTTTCTACTTTCAGATGCAACAGAAATTTTGCGGATTAGTCAATCCGTTCGCGAGATATGGCAGTTTGTAGGTAAGAAACGCTTGAGAAACTCAACATTTTCGCAGTTCTGATGCTCGAAACGAATAACTAGAACGGCCTAGGGGAAAAGTACGCATTCCGTTGTAATCGGGCGAGTTTCTACTTTCAGATGCAACAGAAAGTTTGCGGATTGGTCAACCCGTTCGCGAGATATGGCAGTTTGGAGGTAAGAATCGCTTGAGAAACTCAAAATTTTCGCTGTTCTGATGCTCGAAACGAATAACTAGAACGGCCTAGGGGAAAAGTACGCATACCGTTGTAATCGGGCGAGTTTCTACTTTCAGATGCAACAGAAAGTTTGCGGATTGGTCAATCCGTTCGCGAGATATGGCAGTTTTGAGGTAAGAATCGCTTGAGAAACTCAAAATTTTCGCAGTTCTGATGCTCGAAACGAATAACTAGAACGGACTAGGGGAAAAGTACGCATATCGTTGTAATCGGGCGAGTTTCTACTTTCAGATGCAACCGAAATTTTGCGGATTGGTCAATCCGTTCGCCAGATATGGCAGTTTGGAGGTAAGAAACGCTTGAGAAACTCAAAATTTTCTCAGTTCTGATGCTCGAACCGAATAACTAGAACGGCCTAGGGGAAAAGTACGCATACCATTGTAATCGGGCGAGTTTCTACTTTCAGATGCAACAGAAATTTTGCGGATTAGTCAATCCGTTCGCGAGATATGGCAGTTTGGAGGTAAGAAACGCTTGAGAAACTCAAAATTTTCGCAGTTCTGATGCTCGACAAGCATAACGAGAACGGTCTAGGGGAAAAGTACGCATACCGTTGTAATCGCGCGACTTTCTACTTTCAGATGAAACAGAAATTTTGCGGATTGGTCAATCCGTTCGCGAGATATGGCAGTTTGGAGGTAAGAAACGCTTGAGAAACTCAAAATTTTCGCAGTTCTGATGCTCGACAAGCATAACGAGAACGGTCTAGGGGAAAAGTACGCATACCGTTGTAATCGGGCGAGGTTCTACTTTCAGATGCATCAGAAATTTGGCGGATTGGTCAATCCGTTCGCGAGATATGGCAGTTTGGAAGTAAGAAACGCTAGAGGAACTCAAAATTTTCGCAGTTCTGATGCTCGAAACGATTAACTAGAACGGCCTAGGGGAAAAGTACGCATACCGTTGTAATCGGGCGAGTTTCTACTTTCAGATGCAACAGAAATTTTGCGGATTAGTCAATCCGTTCGCGAGATATGGCAGTTTGTAGGTAAGAAACGCTTGAGAAACTCAACATTTTCGCAGTTCTGATGCTCGAAACGAATAACTAGAACGGCCTAGGGGAAAAGTACGCATTCCGTTGTAATCGGGCGAGTTTCTACTTTCAGATGCAACAGAAAGTTTGCGGATTGGTCAATCCGTTCGCGAGATATGGCAGTTTGGAGGTAAGAATCGCTTGAGAAACTCAAAATTTTCGCAGTTCTGATGCTCGAAACGAATAACTAGAACGGACTAGGGGAAAAGTACGCATATCGTTGTAATCGGGCGAGTTTCTACTTTCAGATGCAACCGAAATTTTGCGGATTGGTCAATCCGTTCGCCAGATATGGCAGTTTGGAGGTAAGAAACGCTTGAGAAACTCAAAATTTTCGCAGTTCTGATGCTCGAAACGAATAACTAGAACGGCCTAGGGGAAAAGTACGCATACCGTTGTAATCGGGCGAGTTTCTACTTTCAGATGCAACAGAAATTTTGCGGATTAGTCAATCCGTTCGCGAGATATGGCAGTTTGGAGGTAAGAAACGCTTGAGAAACTCAAAATTTTCGCAGTTCTGATGCTCGACAAGCATAACGAGAACGGTCTAGGGGAAAAGTACGCATACCGTTGTAATCGCGCGACTTTCTACTTTCAGATGAAACAGAAATTTTGCGGATTGGTCAATCCGTTCGCGAGATATGGCAGTTTGGAGGTAAGAAACGCTTGAGAAACTCAAAATTTTCGCAGTTCTGATGCTCGACAAGCATACCGAGAACGGTCTAGGGGAAAAGTACGCATACCGTTGTAATCGGGCGAGGTTCTACTTTCAGAAGCATCAGAAATTTGGCGGATTGGTCAATCCGTTCGCGAGATATGGCAGTTTGGAAGTAAGAAACGCTAGAGAAACTCAAAATTTTCGCAGTTCTGATGCTCGAAACGATTAACTAGAACGGCCTAGGGGAAAAGTACGCATACCGTTGTAATCGGGCGAGTTTCTACTTTCAGATGCAACAGAAATTTTGCGGATTGGTCAATCCGTTCGCGAGATATGGCAGTTTGGAGGTAAGAAACGCTCCAGAAACTCAAAATTTTCGCAGTTCTGATGCTCGAAACGAATAACTAGAACGGACTAGTGGAAAAGTACGCATACAGTTGTAATCGGGCGAGTTTCTACTTTCAGATGCAACAGAAATTTTGCGGATTGGTCAATCCGTTCGCGAAATATGGCAGTTTGGAGGTAAGAAACGCTTGAGAAACTCAAAATTTTCGCAGTTCTGATGCTCGACAAGCATAACTAGGACGGTTTAGGGGAAAAGTACGCATACCGTTGTAATCGGGCGAGTTTCTACTTTCAGATGCAACAGAAATTTTGCGGATTGGTCAATCCGTTCGCGAGATATGGCAGTTTGTAGGTAAGAAACGCATGGGAAACTCAACATTTTCGCAGTTCTGATGCTCGAAACGAATAACTAGAACGGCCTAGGGGAAAAGTACGCATACCGTTGTAATCGGGCGAGTTTCTACTTTCAGATGCAACAGAAATTTTGCGGATTAGTCAATCCGTTCGCGAGATATGGCAGTTTGGAGGTAAGAAACGCTTGAGAAACTCAAAATTTTCGCAGTTCTGATGCTCGACAAGCATAACGAGAACGGTCTAGGGGAAAAGTACGCATACCGTTGTAATCGCGCGACTTTCTACTTTCAGATGAAACAGAAATTTTGCGGATTGGTCAATCCGTTCGCGAGATATGGCAGTTTGGAGGTAAGAAACACTTGAGAAACTCAAAATTTTCGCAGTTCTGATGCTCGACAAGCATACCGAGAACGGTCTAGGGAAAAAGTACGCATACCGTTGTAATCGGGCGAGGTTCTACTTTCAGATGCATCAGAAATTTGGCGGATTGGTCAATCCGTTCGCGAGATATGGCAGTTTGGAAGTAAGAAACGCTAGAGAAACTCAAAATTTTCGCAGTTCTGATGCTCGAAACGATTAACTAGAACGGCCTAGGGGAAAAGTACGCATACCGTTGTAATCGGGCGAGTTTCTACTTTCAGATGCAACAGAAATTTTGCGGATTGGTCAATCCGTTCGCGAGATATGGCAGTTTGGAGGTAAGAAACGCTCCAGAAACTCAAAATTTTCGCAGTTCTGATGCTCGAAACGAATAACTAGAACGGACTAGGGGAAAAGTACGCATACAGTTGTAATCGGGCGAGTTTCTACTTTCAGATGCAACAGAAATTTTGCGGATTGGTCAATCCGTTCGCGAGATATGGCAGTTTGGAAGTATGAAACACTTGAGAAACACAAAATTTTCGCAATTCTGATGCTCGAAACGAATAAATAGAGCGGCCTAGGGGAAAAGTACGCATACCGTTGTAATCGGGCGAGTTTCTACTTTCAGATGCATCAGAAATTTTGCGGATTGGTCAATCCGTTCGGGAGATATGGCAGCTTGTAGGTAAGAAACGCTTGAGAAACTCAAAATTTTCGCAGTTCTGATGCTCGACAAGCATAACTAGAACGGTCTAGGGGAAAAGTACGCATACCGTTGTAATCGGGCGAGTTTCTACTTTCAGATGCAACAGAAACTTTGCGGATTGGTCAATCCGTTCGCGAGATATGGCAGTTTGGAGGTAAGAAACGCTTGAGAAACTCAAAATTTTCGCAGTTCTGATGCTCGAAACGAATAACTACAACGTTCTAGGGGAAAAGTACGCATACCGTTGTAATCGGGCGAGTTTCTACTTTCAGATGCAACAGAAATTTTGCGGATTAGTCAATCCGTTCGCGAGATATGGCAGTTTGGAGGTAAGAAACGCTTGAGAAACTCAAAATTTTCGCAGTTCTGATGCTCGACAAGCATAACTAGGACGGTTTAGGGGAAAAGTACGCATACCGTTGTAATCGGGCGAGTTTCTACTTTCAGATGCAACAGAAATTTTGCGGATTGGTCAATCCGTTCGCGAGATATGGCAGTTTGTAGGTAAGAAACGCATGGGAAACTCAACATTTTCGCAGTTCTGATGCTCGAAACGAATAACTAGAACGGCCTAGGGGAAAAGTACGCATACCGTTGTAATCGGGCGAGTTTCTGCTTTCAGATGCAACAGAAATTTTGCGGATTGGTCAATCCTTTCGCGAGATATGGCAGTTTGGAGGTAAGAATCGCTTGAGAAACTCAAAATTTTCGCAGTTCTGATGCTCGAAACGAATAACTAGAACGGACTAGGGGAAAAGTACGCATACCGTTGTAATCGGGCGACTTTCTACTTTCAGATGCAACAGAAATTTTGCGGATTGGTCAATCCGTTCGCCAGATATGGCAGTTTGGAGGTAAGAAACGCTTGAGAAACTCAAAATTTTCGCAGTTCTGATGCTCGAAACGATTAACTAGAACGGCCTAGGGGAAAAGTACGCATACCGTTGTAATCGGGCGAGTTTCTACTTTCAGATGCAACAGAAATTTTGCGGATTGGTCAATCCGTTCGCGAGATATGGCAGTTTGGAGGTAAGAAACGCTCCAGAAACTCAAAATTTTCGCAGTTCTGATGCTCGAAA
This sequence comes from Ptiloglossa arizonensis, assembly GCF_051014685.1. Lineage (NCBI taxonomy): Eukaryota > Metazoa > Arthropoda > Insecta > Hymenoptera > Colletidae > Ptiloglossa > Ptiloglossa arizonensis. The sequence goes on along the minus strand of NW_027479171.1, from coordinate 182,328 downwards.
CGAATAACTAGAACGGACTAGGGGAAAAGTACGCATACAGTTGTAATCGGGCGAGTTTCTACTTTCAGATGCAACAGAAATTTTGCGGATTGGTCAATCCGTTCGCGAGATATGGCAGTTTGGAAGTATGAAACACTTGAGAAACACAAAATTTTCGCAGTTCTGATGCTCGAAACGAATAAATAGAGCGGCCTAGGGGAAAAGTACGCATACCGTTGTAATCGGGCGAGTTTCTACTTTCAGATGCATCAGAAATTTTGCGGATTGGTCAATCCGTTCGCGAGATATGGCAGCTTGTAGGTAAGAAACGCTTGAGAAACTCAAAATTTTCGCAGTTCTGATGCTCGACAAGCATAACTAGAACGGTCTAGGGGAAAAGTACGCATACCGTTGTAATCGGGCGAGTTTCTACTTTCAGATGCAACAGAAATTTTGCGGATTGGTCAATCCGTTCGCGAGATATGGCAGTTTGTAGGTAAGAAACGCTTGAGAAACTCAACATTTTCGCAGTTCTGATGCTCGAAACGAATAACTAGAACGGCCTAGGGGAAAAGTACGCATACCGTTGTAATCGGGCGAGTTTCTACTTTCAGATGCAACAGAAAGTTTGCGAATTGGTCAATCCGTTCGCGAGATATGGCAGTTTGTAGGTAAGAAACGCTTGAGAAACTCAACATTTTCGCAGTTCTGATGCTCGAAACGAATAACTAGAACGGCCTAGGGGAAAAGTACGCATACCGTTGTAATCGGGCGAGTTTCTACTTTCAGATGCAACAGAAACTTTGCGGATTGGTCAATCCGTTCGCGAGATATGGCAGTTTGGAGGTAAGAAACGCTTGAGAAACTCAAAATTTTCGCAGTTCTGATGCTCGAAACGAATAACTAGAACGGACTAGGGGAAAAGTACGCATACTGTTGTAATCGGGCGAGTTTCTACTTTCAGATGCAACAGAAATTTTGCGGATTGGTCAATCCGTTAGCGAGATATCGCAGTTTGGAGGTAAGAAACGCTTGAGAAACTCAAAATTTTCGCAGTTCTGATGCTCGACAAGCATAACTAGAACGGTCTAGGGGAAAAGTACGCATACCGTTGTAATCGGGCGAGTTTCTACTTTTAGATGCAACAGAAATTTGGCGGATTGGTCAATCCGTTCGCGAGATATGGCAGTTTGGAGGTAAGAATCGCTTGAGAAACTCAAAATTTTCGCAGTTCTGATGCTCGAAACGAATAACTAGAACGGACTAGGGGAAAAGTACGCATACCGTTGTAATCGGGCGACTTTCTACTTTCAGATGCAACCGAAATTTTGCGGATTGGTCAATCCGTTCGCCAGATATGGCAGTTTGGAGGTAAGAAACGCTTGAGAAACTCAACATTTTCGCAGTTCTGATGCTCGAAACGAATAACTAGAACGGCCTAGGGGAAAAGTACGCATACCGTTGTAATCGGGCGAGTTTCTACTTTCAGATGCAACAGAAAGTTTGCGAATTGGTCAATCCATTCGCGAGATATGGCAGTTTGTAGGTAAGAAACGCTTGAGAATCTCAACATTTTCGCAGTTCTGATGCTCGAAACGAATAACTAGAACGGCCTAGGGGAAAAGTACGCATACCGTTGTAATCGGGCGAGTTTCTACTTTCAGATGCAACAGAAATTTTGCGGATTAGTCAATCCGTTCGCGAGATATGGCAGTTTGGAGGTAAGAAACGCTTGAGAAACTCAAAATTTTCGCAGTTCTGATGCTCGACAAGCATAACGAGAACGGTCTAGGGGAAAAGTACGCATACCGTTGTAATCGCGCGACTTTCTACTTTCAGATGAAACAGAAATTTTGCGGATTGGTCAATCCGTTCGCGAGATATGGCAGTTTGGAGGTAAGAAACGCTTGAGAAACTCAAAATTTTCGCAGTTCTGATGCTCGACAAGCATAACGAGAACGGTCTAGGGGAAAAGTACGCATACCGTTGTAATCGGGCGAGGTTCTACTTTCAGATGCATCAGAAATTTGGCGGATTGGTCAATCCGTTCGCGAGATATGGCAGTTTGGAAGTAAGAAACGCTAGAGAAACTCAAAATTTTCGCAGTTCTGATGCTCGAAACGATTAACTAGAACGGCCTAGGGGAAAAGTACGCATACCGATGTAATCGGGCGAGTTTCTACTTTCAGATGCAACAGAAATTTTGCGGATTAGTCAATCCGTTCGCGAGATATGGCAGTTTGTAAGTAAGAAACGCTTGAGAAACTCAACATTTTCGCAGTTCTGATGCTCGAAACGAATAACTAGAACGGCCTAGGGGAAAAGTACGCATTCCGTTGTAATCGGGCGAGTTTCTACTTTCAGATGCAACAGAAAGTTTGCGGATTGGTCAACCCGTTCGCGAGATATGGCAGTTTGGAGGTAAGAATCGCTTGAGAAACTCAAAATTTTCGCTGTTCTGATGCTCGAAACGAATAACTAGAACGGCCTAGGGGAAAAGTACGCATACCGTTGTAATCGGGCGAGTTTCTACTTTCAGATGCAACAGAAAGTTTGCGGATTGGTCAATCCGTTCGCGAGATATGGCAGTTTGGAGGTAAGAATCGCTTGAGAAACTCAAAATTTTCGCAGTTCTGATGCTCGAAACGAATAACTAGAACGGACTAGGGGAAAAGTACGCATATCGTTGTAATCGGGCGAGTTTCTACTTTCAGATGCAACCGAAATTTTGCGGATTGGTCAATCCGTTCGCCAGATATGGCAGTTTGGAGGTAAGAAACGCTTGAGAAACTCAAAATTTTCGCAGTTCTGATGCTCGAACCGAATAACTAGAACGGCCTAGGGGAAAAGTACGCATACCATTGTAATCGGGCGAGTTTCTACTTTCAGGTGCAACAGAAATTTTGCGGATTAGTCAATCCGTTCGCGAGATATGGCAGTTTGGAGGTAAGAAACGCTTGAGAAACTCAAAATTTTCGCAGTTCTGATGCTCTACAAGCATAACGAGAACGGTCTAGGGGAAAAGTACGCATACCGTTGTAATCGCGCGACTTTCTACTTTCAGATGAAACAGAAATTTTGCGGATTGGTCAATCCGTTCGCGAGATATGGCAGTTTGGAGGTAAGAAACGCTTGAGAAACTCAAAATTTTCGCAGTTCTGATGCTCGACAAGCATAACGAGAACGGTCTAGGGGACAAGTACGCATTCCGTTGTAATCGGGCGAGGTTCTACTTTCAGATGCATCAGAAATTTGGCGGATTGGTCAATCCGTTCGCGAGATATGGCAGTTTGGAAGTAAGAAACGCTAGAGGAACTCAAAATTTTCGCAGTTCTGATGCTCGAAACGATTAACTAGAACGGCCTAGGGGAAAAGTACGCATACCGTTGTAATCGGGCGAGTTTCTACTTTCAGATGCAACAGAAATTTTGCGGATTAGTCAATCCGTTCGCGAGATATGGCAGTTTGTAGGTAAGAAACGCTTGAGAAACTCAACATTTTCGCAGTTCTGATGCTCGAAACGAATAACTAGAACGGCCTAGGGGAAAAGTACGCATTCCGTTGTAATCGGGCGAGTTTCTACTTTCAGATGCAACAGAAAGTTTGCGGATTGGTCAATCCGTTCGCGAGATATGGCAGTTTGGAGGTAAGAATCGCTTGAGAAACTCAAAATTTTCGCAGTTCTGATGCTCGAAACGAATAACTAGAACGGACTAGGGGAAAAGTACGCATATCGTTGTAATCGGGCGAGTTTCTACTTTCAGATGCAACCGAAATTTTGCGGATTGGTCAATCCGTTCGCCAGATATGGCAGTTTGGAGGTAAGAAACGCTTGAGAAACTCAAAATTTTCGCAGTTCTGATGCTCGAAACGAATAACTAGAACGGCCTAGGGGAAAAGTACGCATACCGTTGTAATCGGGCGAGTTTCTACTTTCAGATGCAACGGAAATTTTGCGGATTAGTCAATCCGTTCGCGAGATATGGCAGTTTGGAGGTAAGAAACGCTTGAGAAACTCAAAATTTTCGCAGTTCTGATGCTCGACAAGCATAACGAGAACGGTCTAGGGGAAAAGTACGCATACCGTTGTAATCGCGCGACTTTCTACTTTCAGATGAAACAGAAATTTTGCGGATTGGTCAATCCGTTCGCGAGATATGGCAGTTTGGAGGTAAGAAACGCTTGAGAAACTCAAAATTTTCGCAGTTCTGATGCTCGACAAGCATACCGAGAACGGTCTAGGGGAAAAGTACGCATACCGTTGTAATCGGGCGAGGTTCTACTTTCAGAAGCATCAGAAATTTGGCGGATTGGTCAATCCGTTCGCGAGATATGGCAGTTTGGAAGTAAGAAACGCTAGAGAAACTCAAAATTTTCGCAGTTCTGATGCTCGAAACGATTAACTAGAACGGCCTAGGGGAAAAGTACGCATACCGTTGTAATCGGGCGAGTTTCTACTTTCAGATGCAACAGAAATTTTGCGGATTGGTCAATCCGTTCGCGAGATATGGCAGTTTGGAGGTAAGAAACGCTCCAGAAACTCAAAATTTTCGCAGTTCTGATGCTCGAAACGAATAACTAGAACGGACTAGTGGAAAAGTACGCATACAGTTGTAATCGGGCGAGTTTCTACTTTCAGATGCAACAGAAATTTTGCGGATTGGTCAATCCGTTCGCGAAATATGGCAGTTTGGAAGTATGAAACACTTGAGAAACACAAAATTTTCGCAGTTCTGATGCTCGAAACGAATAAATAGAGCGGCCTAGGGGAAAAGTACGCATACCGTTGTAATCGGGCGAGTTTCTACTTTCAGATGCATCAGAAATTTTGCGGATTGGTCAATCCGTTCGCGAGATATGGCAGCTTGTGGGTAAGAAACGCTTGAAAAACTCAAAATTTTCGCAGTTCTGATGCTCGACAAGCATAACTAGAACGGTCTAGGGGAAAAGTACGCATACCGTTGTAATCGGGCGAGTTTCTACTTTCAGATGCAACAGAAACTTTGCGGATTGGTCAATCCGTTCGCGAGATATGGCAGTTTGGAGGTAAGAAACGCTTGAGAAACTCAAAATTTTCGCAGTTCTGATGCTCGAAACGAATAACTAGAACGGACTAGGGGAAAAGTACGCATACCGTTGTAATCGGGCGACATTCTACTTTCAGATGCAACAGAAATTTTGCGGATTGGTCAATCCGTTCGCCAGATATGGCAGTTTGGAGGTAAGAAACGCTTGAGAAACTCAAAATTTTCGCAGTTCTGATGCTCGAAACGAATAACTAGAACGGCCTAGGGGAAAAGTACGCATACCGTTGTAATCGGGCGAGTTTCTACTTTCAGATGTAACAGAAATTTTGCGGATTAGTCAATCCGTTCGCGAGATATGGCAGTTTGGAGGTAAGAAACGCTTGAGATACTCAAAATTTTCGCAGTTCTGATGCTCGACAAGCATAACGAGAACGGTCTAGGGGAAAGGTACGCATACCGTTGTAATCGCGCGACTTTCTACTTTCAGATGAAACAGAAATTTTGCGGATTGGTCAATCCGTTCGCGAGATATGGCAGTTTGGATGTAAGAAACGCTTGAGAAACTCAAAATTTTCGCAGTTCTGATGCTCGACAAGCATACCGAGAACGGTCTAGGGAAAAAGTACGCATACCGTTGTAATCGGGCGAGGTTCTACTTTCAGATGCATCAGAAATTTGGCGGATTGGTCAATCCGTTCGCGAGATATGGCAGTTTGGAAGTAAGGAACGCTAGAGAAACTCAAAATTTTCGCAGTTCTGATGCTCGAAACGATTAACTAGAACGGCCTAGGGGAAAAGTACGCATACCGTTGTAATCGGGCGAGTTTCTACTTTCAGATGCAACAGAAATTTTGCGGATTGGTCAATCCGTTCGCGAGATATGGCAGTTTGGAGGTAAGAAACGCTCCAGAAACTCAAAATTTTCGCAGTTCTGATGCTCGAAACGAATAACTAGAACGGACTAGGGGAAAAGTACGCATACAGTTGTAATCGGGCGAGTTTCTACTTTCAGATGCAACAGAAATTTTGCGGATTGGTCAATCCGTTCGCGAGATATGGCAGTTTGGAAGTATGAAACACTTGAGAAACACAAAATTTTCGCAGTTCTGATGCTCGAAACGAATAAATAGAGCGGCCTAGGGGAAAAGTACGCATACCGTTGTAATCGGGCGAGTTTCTACTTTCAGATGCATCAGAAATTTTGCGGATTGGTCAATCCGTTCGGGAGATATGGCAGCTTGTAGGTAAGAAACGCTTGAGAAACTCAAAATTTTCGCAGTTCTGATGCTCGACAAGCATAACTAGAACGGTCTAGGGGAAAAGTACGCATACCGTTGTAATCGGGCGAGTTTCTACTTTCAGATGCAACAGACACTTTGCGGATTGGTCAATCCGTTCGCGAGATATGGCAGTTTGGAGGTAAGAAACGCTTGAGAAACTCAAAATTTTCGCAGTTCTGATGCTCGAAACGAATAACTAGAACGGCCTAGGGGAAAAGTACGCATACCGTTGTAATCGGGCGAGTTTCTACTTTCAGATGCAACAGAAATTTTGCGGATTAGTCAATCCGTTCGCGAGATATGGCAGTTTGGAGGTAAGAAACGCTTGAGAAACTCAAAATTTTCGCAGTTCTGATGCTCGACAAGCATAACTAGAACGGTTTAGGGGAAAAGTACGCATACCGTTGTAATCGGGCGAGTTTCTACTTTCAGATGCAACAGAAATTTTGCGGATTGGTCATTCCGTTCGCGAGATATGGCAGTTTGTAGGTAAGAAACGCATGGGAAACTCAACATTTTCGCAGTTCTGATGCTCGAAACGAATAACTAGAACGGACTAGGGGAAAAGTACGCATACCGTTATAATCGGGCGACTTTCTACTTTCAGATGCAACAGAAATTTTGCGGATTGGTCAATCCGTTCGCCAGATATCGCAGTTTGGAGGTAAGAAACGCTTGAGAAACTCAAAATTTTCGCAGTTCTGATGCTCGAAACGATTAACTAGAACGGCCTAGGGGAAAAGTACGCATACCGTTGTAATCGGGCGAGTTTCTACTTTCAGATGCAACAGAAATTTTGCGGATTGGTCAATCCGTTCGCGAGATATGGCAGTTTGGAGGTAAGAAACGCTCCAGAAACTCAAAATTTTCGCAGTTCTGATGCTCGAAACGATTAACTAGAACGGCCTAGGGGAAAAGTACGCATACCGTTGTAATCGGGCGAGTTTCTACTTTCAGATGCAACAGAAATTTTGCGGATTAGTCAATCCGTTCGCGAGATATGGCAGTTTGTAGGTAAGAAACGCTTGAGAAACTCAACATTTTCGCAGTTCTGATGCTCGAAACGAATAACTAGAACGGCCTAGGCGAAAAGTACGCATTCCGTTGTAATCGGGCGAGTTTCTACTTTCAGATGCAACAGAAAGTTTGCGGATTGGTCAATCCGTTCGCGAGATATGGCAGTTTGGAGGTAAGAATCGCTTGAGATACTCAAAATTTTCGCAGTTCTGATGCTCGAAACGAATAACTAGAACGGACTAGGGGAAAAGTACGCATATCGTTGTAATCGGGCGAGTTTCTACTTTCAGATGCAACCGAAATTTTGCGGATTGGTCAATCCGTTCGCCAGATATGGCAGTTTGGAGGTAAGAAACGCTTGAGAAACTCAAAATTTTCGCAGTTCTGATGCTCGAAACGAATAACTAGAACGGCCTAGGGGAAAAGTACGCATACCGTTGTAATCGGGCGAGTTTCTACTTTCAGATGCAACAGAAATTTTGCGGATTAGTCAATCCGTTCGCGAGATATGGCAGTTTGGAGGTAAGAAACGCTTGAGAAACTCAAAATTTTCGCAGTTCTGATGCTCGACAAGCATAACGAGAACGGTCTAGGGGAAAAGTACGCATACCGTTGTAATCGCGCGACTTTCTACTTTCAGATGAAACAGAAATTTTGCGGATTGGTCAATCCGTTCGCGAGATATGGCAGTTTGGAGGTAAGAAACGCTTGAGAAACTCAAAATTTTCGCAGTTCTGATGCTCGACAAGCATACCGAGAACGGTCTAGGGGAAAAGTACGCATACCGTTGTAATCGGGCGAGGTTCTACTTTCAGAAGCATCAGAAATTTGGCGGATTGGTCAATCCGTTCGCGAGATATGGCAGTTTGGAAGTAAGAAACGCTAGAGAAACTCAAAATTTTCGCAGTTCTGATGCTCGAAACGATTAACTAGAACGGCCTAGGGGAAAAGTACGCATACCGTTGTAATCGGGCGAGTTTCTACTTTCAGATGCAACAGAAATTTTGCGGATTGGTCAATCCGTTCGCGAGATATGGCAGTTTGGAGGTAAGAAACGCTCCAGAAACTCAAAATTTTCGCAGTTCTGATGCTCGAAACGAATAACTAGGACGGACTAGGGGAAAAGTACGCATACAGTTGTAATCGGGCGAGTTTCTACTTTCAGATGCAACAGAAATTTTGCGGATTGGTCAATCCGTTCGCGAAATATGGCAGTTTGGAAGTATGAAACACTTGAGAAACACAAAATTGTCGCAGTTCTGATGCTCGAAACGAATAAATAGAGCGGCCTAGGGGAAAAGTACGCATACCGTTGTAATCGGGCGAGTTTCTACTTTCAGATGCATCAGAAATTTTGCGGATTGGTCAATCCGTTCGCGAGATATGGCAGCTTGTGGGTAAGAAACGCTTGAAAAACTCAAAATTTTCGCAGTTCTGATGCTCGACAAGCATAACTAGAACGGTCTAGGGGAAAAGTACGCATACCGTTGTAATCGGGCGAGTTTCTACTTTCAGATGCAACAGAAACTTTGCGGATTGGTCAATCCGTTCGCGAGATATGGCAGTTTGGAGGTAAGAAACGCTTGAGAAACTCAAAATTTTCGCAGTTCTGATGCTCGAAACGAATAACTAGAACGGACTAGGGGAAAAGTACGCATACCGTTGTAATCGGGCGACATTCTACTTTCAGATGCAACACAAATTTTGCGGATTGGTCAATCCGTTCGCCAGATATGGCAGTTTGGAGGTAAGAAACGCTTGAGAAACTCAAAATTTTCGCAGTTCTGATGCTCGAAACGAATAACTAGAACGGCCTAGGGGAAAAGTACGCATACCGTTGTAATCGGGCGAGTTTCTACTTTCAGATGTAACAGAAATTTTGCGGATTAGTCAATCCGTTCGCGAGATATGGCAGTTTGTAGGTAAGAAACGCTTGAGAAACTCAACATTTTCGCAGTTCTGATGCTCGAAACGAATAACTAGAACGGCCTAGGGGAAAAGTACGCATTCCGTTGTAATCGGGCGAGTTTCTACTTTCAGATGCATCAGAAAGTTTGCGGATTGGTCAATCCGTTCGCGAGATATGGCAGTTTGGAGGTAAGATTCGCTTGAGAAACTCAAAATTTTCGCAGTTCTGATGCTCGAAACGAATAACTAGAACGGACTAGGGGAAAAGTACGCATATCGTTGTAATCGGGCGAGTTTCTACTTTCAGATGCAACCGAAATTTTGCGGATTGGTCAATCCGTTCGCCAGATATGGCAGTTTGGAGGTAAGAAACGCTTGAGAAACTCAAAATTTTCGCAGTTCTGATGCTCGAAACGAATAACTAGAACGGCCTAGGGGAAAAGTACGCATACCGTTGTAATCGGGCGAGTTTCTACTTTCAGATGCAACAGAAATTTTGCGGATTAGTCAATCCGTTCGCGAGATATGGCAGTTTGGAGGTAAGAAACGCTTGAGATACTCAAAATTTTCGCAGTTCTGATGCTCGACAAGCATAACGAGAACGGTCTAGGGGAAAAGTACGCATACCGTTGTAATCGCGCGACTTTCTACTTTCAGATGAAACAGAAATTTTGCGGATTGGTCAATCCGTTCGCGAGATATGGCAGTTTGGAGGTAAGAAACGCTTGAGAAACTCAAAATTTTCGCAGTTCTGATGCTCGACAAGCATACCGAGAACGGTCTAGGGAAAAAGTACGCATACCGTTGTAATCGGGCGAGGTTCTACTTTCAGATGCATCAGAAATTTGGCGGATTGGTCAATCCGTTCGCGAGATATGGCAGTTTGGAAGTAAGGAACGCTAGAGAAACTCAAAATTTTCGCAGTTCTGATGCTCGAAACGATTAACTAGAACGGCCTAGGGGAAAAGTACGCATACCGTTGTAATCGGGCGAGTTTCTACTTTCAGATGCAACAGAAATTTTGCGGATTGGTCAATCCGTTCGCGAGATATGGCAGTTTGGAGGTAAGAAACGCTCCAGAAACTCAAAATTTTCGCAGTTCTGATGCTCGAAACGAATAACTAGAACGGACTAGGGGAAAAGTACGCATACAGTTGTAATCGGGCGAGTTTCTACTTTCAGATGCAACAGAAATTTTGCGGATTGGTCAATCCGTTCGCGAGATATGGCAGTTTGGAAGTATGAAACACTTGAGAAACACAAAATTTTCGCAGTTCTGATGCTTGAAACGAATAAATAGAGCGGCCTAGGGGAAAAGTACGCATATCGTTGTAATCGGGCGAGTTTCTACTTTCAGATGCATCAGAAATTTTGCGGATTGGTCAATCCGTTCGGGAGATATGGCAGCTTGTAGGTAAGAAACGCTTGAGAAACTCAAAATTTTCGCAGTTCTGATGCTCGACAAGCATAACTAGAACGGTCTAGGGGAAAAGTACGCATACCGTTGTAATCGGGCGAGTTTCTACTTTCAGATGCAACAGACACTTTGCGGATTGGTCAATCCGTTCGCGAGATATGGCAGTTTGGAGGTAAGAAACGCTTGAGAAACTCAAAATTTTCGCAGTTCTGATGCTCGAAACGAATAACTACAACGGCCTAGGGGAAAAGTACGCACACCGTTGTAATCGGGCGAGTTTCTACTTTCAGATGCAACAGAAATTTTGCGGATTAGTCAATCCGTTCGCGAGATATGGCAGTTTGGAGGTAAGAAACGCTTGAGAAACTCAAAATTTTCGCAGTTCTGATGCTCGACAAGCATAACTAGAACGGTTTAGGGGAAAAGTACGCATACCGTTGTAATCGGGCGAGTTTCTACTTTCAGATGCAACAGAAATTTTGCGGATTGGTCAATCCGTTCGCGAGATATGGCAGTTTGTAGGTAAGAAACGCATGGGAAACTCAACATTTTCGCAGTTCTGATGCTCGAAACGAATAACTAGAACGGACTAGGGGAAAAGTACGCATACCGTTGTAATCGGGCGACTTTCTACTTTCAGATGCAACAGAAATTTTGCGGATTGGTCAATCCGTTCGCCAGATATGGCAGTTTGGAGGTAAGAAACGCTTGAGAAACTCAAAATTTTCGCAGTTCTGATGCTCGAAACGATTAACTAGAACGGCCTAGGGGAAAAGTACGCATACCGTTGTAATCGGGCGAGTTTCTACTTTCAGATGCAACAGAAATTTTGCGGATTGGTCAATCCGTTCGCGAGATATGGCAGTTTGGAGGTAAGAAACGCTCCAGAAACTCAAAATTTTCGCAGTTCTGATGCTCGAAACGAATAACTAGAACGGACTAGGGGAAAAGTACGCATACAGTTGTAATCGGGCGAGTTTCTACTTTCAGATGCAACAGAAATTTTGCGGATTGGTCAATCCGTTCGCGAGATATGGCAGTTTGGAAGTATGAAACACTTGAGAAACACAAAATTTTCGCAGTTCTGATGCTCGAAACGAATAAATAGAGCGGCCTAGGGGAAAAGTACGCATACCGTTGAAATCGGGCGAGTTTCTACTTTCAGATGCATCAGAAATTTTGCGGATTGGTCAATCCGTTCGCGAGATATGGCAGCTTGTAGGTAAGAAACGCTTGAGAAACTCAAAATTTTCGCAGTTCTGATGCTCGACAAGCATAACTAGAACGGTCTAGGGGAAAAGTACGTATACCGTTGTAATCGGGCGAGTTTCTACTTTCAGATGCAACAGAAACTTTGCGGATTGGTCAATCCGTTCGCGAGATATGGCAGTTTGGAGGTAAGAAACGCTTGAGAAACTCAAAATTTTCGCAGTTCTGATGCTCGAAACGAATAACTAGAACGGCCTAGGGGAAAAGTACGCATACCGTTGTAATCGGGCGAGTTTCTACTTTCAGATGCAACAGAAATTTTGCGGATTAGTCAATCCGTTCGCGAGATATGGCAGTTTGTAGGTAAGAAACGCTTGAGAAACTCAACATTTTCGCAGTTCTGATGCTCGAAACGAATAACTAGAACGGCCTAGGGGAAAAGTACGCATACAGTTGTAATCGGGCGAGTTTCTACTTTCAGATGCAACAAAAATTTTGCGGATTGGTCAATCCGTTCGCGAAATATGGCAGTTTGGAAGTATGAAACACTTGAGAAACACAAAATTTTCGCAGTTCTGATGCTCGAAACGAATAAATAGAGCGGCCTAGGGGAAAAGTACGCATACCGTTGTAATCGGGCGAGTTTCTACTTTCAGATGCATCAGAAATTTTGCGGATTGGTCAATCCGTTCGCGAGATATGGCAGCTTGTGGGTAAGAAACGCTTGAAAAACTCAAAATTTTCGCAGTTCTGATGCTCGACAAGCATAACTAGAACGGTCTAGGGGAAAAGTACGCATACCGTTGTAATCGGGCGAGTTTCTACTTTCAGATGCAACAGAAACTTTGCGGATTGGTCAATCCGTTCGCGAGATATGGCAGTTTGGAGGTAAGAAACGCTTGAGAAACTCAAAATTTTCGCAGTTCTGATGCTCGAAACGAATAACTAGAACGGACTAGGGGAAAAGTACGCATACCGTTGTAATCGGGCGACATTCTACTTTCAGATGCAACAGAAATTTTGCGGATTGGTCAATCCGTTCGCCAGATATGGCAGTTTGGAGGTAAGAAACGCTTGAGAAACTCAAAATTTTCGCAGTTCTGATGCTCGAAACGAATAACTAGAACGGCCTAGGGGAAAAGTACGCATACCGTTGTAATCGGGCGAGTTTCTACTTTCAGATGTAACAGAAATTTTGCGGATTAGTCAATCCGTTCGCGAGATATGGCAGTTTGGAGGTAAGAAACGCTTGAGATACTCAAAATTTTCGCAGTTCTGATGCTCGACAAGCATAACGAGAACGGTCTAGGGGAAAAGTACGCATACCGTTGTAATCGCGCGACTTTCTACTTTCAGATGAAACAGAAATTTTGCGGATTGGTCAATCCGTTCGCGAGATATGGCAGTTTGGATGTAAGAAACGCTTGAGAAACTCAAAATTTTCGCAGTTCTGATGCTCGACAAGCATACCGAGAACGGTCTAGGGAAAAAGTACGCATACCGTTGTAATCGGGCGAGGTTCTACTTTCAGATGCATCAGAAATTTGGCGGATTGGTCAATCCGTTCGCGAGATATGGCAGTTTGGAAGTAAGGAACGCTAGAGAAACTCAAAATTTTCGCAGTTCTGATGCTCGAAACGATTAACTAGAACGGCCTAGGGGAAAAGTACGCATACCGTTGTAATCGGGCGAGTTTCTACTTTCAGATGCAACAGAAATTTTGCGGATTGGTCAATCCGTTCGCGAGATATGGCAGTTTGGAGGTAAGAAACGCTCCAGAAACTCAAAATTTTCGCAGTTCTGATGCTCGAAACGAATAACTAGAACGGACTAGGGGAAAAGTACGCATACAGTTGTAATCGGGCGAGTTTCTACTTTCAGATGCAACAGAAATTTTGCGGATTGGTCAATCCGTTCGCGAGATATGGCAGTTTGGAAGTATGAAACACTTGAGAAACACAAAATTTTCGCAGTTCTGATGCTCGAAACGAATAAATAGAGCGGCCTAGGGGAAAAGTACGCATACCGTTGTAATCGGGCGAGTTTCTACTTTCAGATGCATCAGAAATTTTGCGGATTGGTCAATCCGTTCGGGAGATATGGCAGCTTGTAGGTAAGAAACGCTTGAGAAACTCAAAATTTTCGCAGTTCTGATGCTCGACAAGCATAACTAGAACGGTCTAGGGGAAAAGTACGCATACCGTTGTAATCGGGCGAGTTTCTACTTTCAGATGCAACAGACACTTTGCGGATTGGTCAATCCGTTCGCGAGATATGGCAGTTTGGAGGTAAGAAACGCTTGAGAAACTCAAAATTTTCGCAGTTCTGATGCTCGAAACGAATAACTAGAACGGCCTAGGGGAAAAGTACGCATACCGTTGTAATCGGGCGAGTTTCTACTTTCAGATGCAACAGAAATTTTGCGGATTAGTCAATCCGTTCGCGAGATATGGCAGTTTGGAGGTAAGAAACGCTTGAGAAACTCAAAATTTTCGCAGTTCTGATGCTCGACAAGCATAACTAGAAGGGTTTAGGGGAAAAGTACGCATACCGTTGTAATCGGGCGAGTTTCTACTTTCAGATGCAACAGAAATTTTGCGGATTGGTCATTCCGTTCGCGAGATATGGCAGTTTGTAGGTAAGAAACGCATGGGAAACTCAACATTTTCGCAGTTCTGATGCTCGAAACGAATAACTAGAACGGACTAGGGGAAAAGTACGCATACCGTAATAATCGGGCGACTTTCTACTTTCAGATGCAACAGAAATTTTGCGGATTGGTCAATCCGTTCGCCAGATATGGCAGTTTGGAGGTAAGAAACGCTTGAGAAACTCAAAATTTTCGCAGTTCTGATGCTCGAAACGATTAACTAGAACGGCCTAGGGGAAAAGTACGCATACCGTTGTAATCGGGCGAGTTTCTACTTTCAGATGCAACAGAAATTTTGCGGATTGGTCAATCCGTTCGCGAGATATGGCAGTTTGGAGGTAAGAAACGCTCCAGAAACTCAAAATTTTCGCAGTTCTGATGCTCGAAACGATTAACTAGAACGGCCTAGGGGAAAAGTACGCATACCGTTGTAATCGGGCGAGTTTCTACTTTCAGATGCAACAGAAATTTTGCGGATTAGTCAATCCGTTCGCGAGATATGGCAGTTTGTAGGTAAGAAACGCTTGAGAAACTCAACATTTTCGCAGTTCTGATGCTCGAAACGAATAACTAGAACGGCCTAGGGGAAAAGTACGCATTCCGTTGTAATCGGGCGAGTTTCTACTTTCAGATGCAACAGAAAGTTTGCGGATTGGTCAATCCGTTCGCGAGACATGGCAGTTTGGAGGTAAGAATCGCTTGAGAAACTCAAAATTTTCGCAGTTCTGATGCTCGAAACGAATAACTAGAACGGACTAGGGGAAAAGTACGCATACCGTTGTAATCGGGCGAGTTTCTACTTTCAGATGCAACAGAAATTTTGCGGATTGGTCAATCCGTTCGCGAGATATGGCAGTTTGGAGGTAAGAAACGCTCCAGAAACTCAAAATTTTCGCAGTTCTGATGCTCGAAACGATTAACTAGAACGGCCTAGGGGAAAAGTACGCATACCGTTGTAATCGGGCGAGTTTCTACTTTCAGATGCAACAGAAATTTTGCGGATTAGTCAATCCGTTCGCGAGATATGGCAGTTTGGAGGTAAGAAACGCTTGAGAAACTCAAAATTTTCGCAGTTCTGATGCTCGACAAGCATACCGAGAACGGTCTAGGGGAAAAGTACGCATACCGTTGTAATCGGGCGAGGTTCTACTTTCAGAAGCATCAGAAATTTGGCGGATTGGTCAATCCGTTCGCGAGATATGGCAGTTTGGAAGTAAGAAACGCTAGAGAAACTCAAAATTTTCGCAGTTCTGATGCTCGAAACGATTAACTAGAACGGCCTAGGGGAAAAGTACGCATACCGTTGTAATCGGGCGAGTTTCTACTTTCAGATGCAACAGAAATTTTGCGGATTGGTCAATCCGTTCGCGAGATATGGCAGTTTGGAGGTAAGAAACGCTCCAGAAACTCAAAATTTTCGCAGTTCTGATGCTCGAAACGAATAACTAGGACGGACTAGGGGAAAAGTACGCATACAGTTGTAATCGGGCGAGTTTCTACTTTCAGATGCAACAGAAATTTTGCGGATTGGTCAATCCGTTCGCGAAATATGGCAGTTTGGAAGTATGAAACACTTGAGAAACACAAAATTGTCGCAGTTCTGATGCTCGAAACGAATAAATAGAGCGGCCTAGGGGAAAAGTACGCATACCGTTGTAATCGGGCGAGTTTCTACTTTCAGATGCATCAGAAATTTTGCGGATTGGTCAATCCGTTCGCGAGATATGGCAGCTTGTGGGTAAGAAACGCTTGAAAAACTCAAAATTTTCGCAGTTCTGATGCTCGACAAGCATAACTAGAACGGTCTAGGGGAAAAGTACGCATACCGTTGTAATCGGGCGAGTTTCTACTTTCAGATGCAACAGAAACTTTGCGGATTGGTCAATCCGTTCGCGAGATATGGCAGTTTGGAGGTAAGAAACGCTTGAGAAACTCAAAATTTTCGCAGTTCTGATGCTCGAAACGAATAACTAGAACGGACTAGGGGAAAAGTACGCATACCGTTGTAATCGGGCGACATTCTACTTTCAGATGCAACAGAAATTTTGCGGATTGGTCAATCCGTTCGCCAGATATGGCAGTTTGGAGGTAAGAAACGCTTGAGAAACTCAAAATTTTCGCAGTTCTGATGCTCGAAACGAATAACTAGAACGGCCTAGGGGAAAAGTACGCATACCGTTGTAATCGGGCGAGTTTCTACTTTCAGATGTAACAGAAATTTTGCGGATTAGTCAATCCGTTCGCGAGATATGGCAGTTTGTAGGTAAGAAACGCTTGAGAAACTCAACATTTTCGCAGTTCTGATGCTCGAAACGAATAACTAGAACGGCCTAGGGGAAAAGTACGCATTCCGTTGTAATCGGGCGAGTTTCTACTTTCAGATGCATCAGAAAGTTTGCGGATTGGTCAATCCGTTCGCGAGATATGGCAGTTTGGAGGTAAGATTCGCTTGAGAAACTCAAAATTTTCGCAGTTCTGATGCTCGAAACGAATAACTAGAACGGACTAGGGGAAAAGTACGCATATCGTTGTAATCGGGCGAGTTTCTACTTTCAGATGCAACCGAAATTTTGCGGATTGGTCAATCCGTTCGCCAGATATGGCAGTTTGGAGGTAAGAAACGCTTGAGAAACTCAAAATTTTCGCAGTTCTGATGCTCGAAACGAATAACTAGAACGGCCTAGGGGAAAAGTACGCATACCGTTGTAATCGGGCGAGTTTCTACTTTCAGATGCAACAGAAATTTTGCGGATTAGTCAATCCGTTCGCGAGATATGGCAGTTTGGAGGTAAGAAACGCTTGAGATACTCAAAATTTTCGCAGTTCTGATGCTCGACAAGCATAACGAGAACGGTCTAGGGGAAAAGTACGCATACCGTTGTAATCGCGCGACTTTCTACTTTCAGATGAAACAGAAATTTTGCGGATTGGTCAATCCGTTCGCGAGATATGGCAGTTTGGAGGTAAGAAACGCTTGAGAAACTCAAAATTTTCGCAGTTCTGATGCTCGACAAGCATACCGAGAACGGTCTAGGGAAAAAGTACGCATACCGTTGTAATCGGGCGAGGTTCTACTTTCAGATGCATCAGAAATTTGGCGGATTGGTCAATCCGTTCGCGAGATATGGCAGTTTGGAAGTAAGGAACGCTAGAGAAACTCAAAATTTTCGCAGTTCTGATGCTCGAAACGATTAACTAGAACGGCCTAGGGGAAAAGTACGCATACAGTTGTAATCGGGCGAGTTTCTACTTTCAGATGCAACAGAAATTTTGCGGATTGGTCAATCCGTTCGCGAGATATGGCAGTTTGGAAGTATGAAACACTTGAGAAACACAAAATTTTCGCAGTTCTGATGCTCGAAACGAATAAATAGAGCGGCCTAGGGGAAAAGTACGCATACCGTTGTAATCGGGCGAGTTTCTACTTTCAGATGCATCAGAAATTTTGCGGATTGGTCAATCCGTTCGGGAGATATGGCAGCTTGTAGGTAAGAAACGCTTGAGAAACTCAAAATTTTCGCAGTTCTGATGCTCGACAAGCATAACTAGAACGGTCTAGGGGAAAAGTACGCATACCGTTGTAATCGGGCGAGTTTCTACTTTCAGATGCAACAGACACTTTGCGGATTGGTCAATCCGTTCGCGAGATATGGCAGTTTGGAGGTAAGAAACGCTTGAGAAACTCAAAATTTTCGCAGTTCTGATGCTCGAAACGAATAACTACAACGGCCTAGGGGAAAAGTACGCATACCGTTGTAATCGGGCGAGTTTCTACTTTCAGATGCAACAGAAATTTTGCGGATTAGTCAATCCGTTCGCGAGATATGGCAGTTTGGAGGTAAGAAACGCTTGAGAAACTCAAAATTTTCGCAGTTCTGATGCTCGACAAGCATAACTAGAACGGTTTAGGGGAAAAGTACGCATACCGTTGTAATCGGGCGAGTTTCTACTTTCAGATGCAACAGAAATTTTGCGGATTGGTCAATCCGTTCGCGAGATATGGCAGTTTGTAGGTAAGAAACGCATGGGAAACTCAACATTTTCGCAGTTCTGATGCTCGAAACGAATAACTAGAACGGACTAGGGGAAAAGTACGCATACCGTTGTAATCGGGCGACTTTCTACTTTCAGATGCAACAGAAATTTTGCGGATTGGTCAATCCGTTCGCCAGATATGGCAGTTTGGAGGTAAGAAACGCTTGAGAAACTCAAAATTTTCGCAGTTCTGATGCTCGAAACGATTAACTAGAACGGCCTAGGGGAAAAGTACGCATACCGTTGTAATCGGGCGAGTTTCTACTTTCAGATGCAACAGAAATTTTGCGGATTGGTCAATCCGTTCGCGAGATATGGCAGTTTGGAGGTAAGAAACGCTCCAGAAACTCAAAATTTTCGCAGTTCTGATGCTCGAAACGAATAACTAGAACGGACTAGGGGAAAAGTACGCATACAGTTGTAATCGGGCGAGTTTCTACTTTCAGATGCAACAGAAATTTTGCGGATTGGTCAATCCGTTCGCGAGATATGGCAGTTTGGAAGTATGAAACACTTGAGAAACACAAAATTTTCGCAGTTCTGATGCTCGAAACGAATAAATAGAGCGGCCTAGGGGAAAAGTACGCATACCGTTGAAATCGGGCGAGTTTCTACTTTCAGATGCATCAGAAATTTTGCGGATTGGTCAATCCGTTCGCGAGATATGGCAGCTTGTAGGTAAGAAACGCTTGAGAAACTCAAAATTTTCGCAGTTCTGATGCTCGACAAGCATAACTAGAACGGTCTAGGGGAAAAGTACGTATACCGTTGTAATCGGGCGAGTTTCTACTTTCAGATGCAACAGAAACTTTGCGGATTGGTCAATCCGTTCGCGAGATATGGCAGTTTGGAGGTAAGAAACGCTTGAGAAACTCAAAATTTTCGCAGTTCTGATGCTCGAAACGAATAACTAGAACGGCCTAGGGGAAAAGTACGCATACCGTTGTAATCGGGCGAGTTTCTACTTTCAGATGCAACAGAAATTTTGCGGATTAGTCAATCCGTTCGCGAGATATGGCAGTTTGTAGGTAAGAAACGCTTGAGAAACTCAACATTTTCGCAGTTCTGATGCTCGAAACGAATAACTAGAACGGCCTAGGGGAACAGTACGCATTCCGTTGTAATCGGGCGAGTTTCTACTTTCAGATGCAACAGAAAGTTTGCGGATTGGTCAATCCGTTCGCGAGATATGGCAGTTTGGAGGTAAGAATCGCTTGAGAAACTCAAAATTTTCGCAGTTCTGATGCTCGAAACGAATAACTAGAACGGACTAGGGGAAAAGTACGCATATCGTTGTAATCGGGCGAGTTTCTACTTTCAGATGCAACCGAAATTTTGCGGATTGGTCAATCCGTTCGCCAGATATGGCAGTTTGGAGGTAAGAAACGCTTGGGAAACTCAAAATTTTCGCAGTTCTGATGCTCGAAACGAATAACTAGAACGGCCTAGGGGAAAAGTACGCATACCGTTGTAATCGGGCGAGTTTCTACTTTCAGATGCAACAGAAATTTTGCGGATTAGTCAATCCGTTCGCGAGATATGGCAGTTTGGAAGTAAGAAACGCTTGAGAAACTCAAAATTTTCGCAGTTCTGATGCTCGACAAGCATAACGAGAACGGTCTAGGGGAAAAGTACGCATACCGTTGTAATCGCGCGACTTTCTACTTTCAGATGAAACAGAAATTTTGCGGATTGGTCAATCCGTTCGCGAGATATGGCAGTTTGGAGGTAAGAAAGGCTTGAGAAACTCAAAATTTTCGCAGTTCTGATGCTCGACAAGCATACCGAGAACGGTCTACGGGAAAAGTACGCATACCGTTGTAATCGGGCGAGGTTCTACTTTCAGATGCATCAGAAATTTGGCGGATTGGTCAATCCGTTCGCGAGATATGGCAGTTTGGAAGTAAGAAACGCTAGAGAAACTCAAAATTTTCGCAGTTCTGATGCTCGAAACGAATAACTAGAACGGACTAGGGGAAAAGTACGCATACCGTTGTAATCGGGCGACTTTCTACTTTCAGATGCAACAGAAATTTTGCGGATTGGTCAATCCGTTCGCCAGATATGGCAGTTTGGAGGTAAGAAACGCTTGAGAAACTCAAAATTTTCGCAGTTCTGATGCTCGAAACGATTAACTAGAACGGCCTAGGGGAAAAGTACGCATACCGTTGTAATCGGGCGAGTTTCTACTTTCAGATGCAACAGAAATTTTGCGGATTGGTCAATCCGTTCGCGAGAGATGGCAGTTTGGAAGTATGAAACACTTGAGAAACACAAAATTTTCGCAGTTCTGATGCTCGAAACGAATAAATAGAGCGGCCTAGGGGAAAAGTACGCATACCGTTGTAATCGGGCGAGTTTCTACTTTCAGATGCATCAGAAATTTTGCGGATTGGTCAATCCGTTCGCGAGATATGGCAGCTTGTAGGTAAGAAACGCTTGAGAAACTCAAAATTTTCGCAGTTCTGATGCTCGACAAGCATAACTAGAACGGTCTAGGGGAAAAGTACGCATACCGTTG
The DNA here is from genome assembly GCF_051014685.1 of Ptiloglossa arizonensis. NCBI lineage: Eukaryota > Metazoa > Arthropoda > Insecta > Hymenoptera > Colletidae > Ptiloglossa > Ptiloglossa arizonensis. Next base: position 161,285 of record NW_027479171.1, on the reverse strand, counting down.
TAATCGGGCGAGTTTCTACTTTCAGATGCAACAGAAACTTTGCGGATTGGTCAATCCGTTCGCGAGATATGGCAGTTTGGAGGTAAGAAACGCTTGAGAAACTCAAAATTTTCGCAGTTCTGATGCTCGAAACGAATAACTACAACGGCCTAGGGGAAAAGTACGCATACCGTTGTAATCGGGCGAGTTTCTACTTTCAGATGCAACAGAAATTTTGCGGATTAGTCAATCCGTTCGCGAGATATGGCAGTTTGGAGGTAAGAAACACTTGAGAAACTCAAAATTTTCGCAGTTCTGATGCTCGAAACGAATAACTAGAACGGACTAGGGGAAAAGTACGCATATCGTTGTAATCGGGCGAGTTTCTACTTTCAGATGCAACCGAAATTTTGCGGATTGGTCGATCCGTTCGCCAGATATGGCAGTTTGGAGGTAAGAAACGCTTGAGAAACTCAAAATTTTCGCAGTTCTGATGCTCGAAACGAATAACTAGAACGGCCTAGGGGAAAAGTACGCATACCGTTGTAATCGGGCGAGTTTCTACTTTCAGATGCAACAGAAATTTTGCGGATTAGTCAATCCGTTCGCGAGACATGGCAGTTTGTGGGTAAGAAACGCTAGAGAAACTCAAAATTTTCGCAGTTCTGATGCTCGAAACGAATAACTAGAACGGACTAGGGGAAAAGTACGCATATCGTTGTAATCGGGCGAGTTTCTACTTTCAGATGCAACCGAAATTTTGCGGATTAGTCAATCCGTTCGCGAGATATGGCAGTTTGGAGGTAAGAAACGCTTGAGAAACTCAAAATTTTCGCAGTTCTGATGCTCGACAAGCATAACGAGAACGGTCTAGGGGAAAAGTACGCATACCGTTGTAATCGCGCGACTTTCTACTTTCAGATGAAACAGAAATTTTGCGGATTGGTCAATCCGTTCGCGAGATATGGCAGTTTGGAGGTAAGAAACGCTTGAGAAACTCAAAATTTTCGCAGTTCTGATGCTCGACAAGCATAACGAGAACGGTCTAGGGGAAAAGTACGCATACCGTTGTAATCGGGCGAGGTTCTACTTTCAGATGCATCAGAAATTTGGCGGATTGGTCAATCCGTTCGCGAGATATGGCAGTTTGGAAGTAAGAAACGCTAGAGAAACTCAAAATTTTCGCAGTTCTGATGCTCGAAACGATTAACTAGAACGGCCTAGGGGAAAAGTACGCATACCGTTGTAATCGGGCGAGTTTCTACTTTCAGATGCAACAGAAATTTTGCGGATTAGTCAATCCGTTCGCGAGATATGGCAGTTTGTAGGTAAGAAACGCTTGAGAAACTCAACATTTTCGCAGTTCTGATGCTCGAAACGAATAACTAGAACGGCCTAGGGGAAAAGTACGCATACCGTTGTAATCGGGCGAGTTTCTACTTTCAGATGCAACAGAAATTTTGCGGATTAGTCAATCCGTTCGCGAGATATGGCAGTTTGGAGGTAAGAAACGCTTGAGAAACTCAAAATTTTCGCAGTTCTGATGCTCGACAAGCATAACTAGAACGGTTTAGGGGAAAAGTACGCATACCGTTGTAATCGGGCGAGTTTCTACTTTCAGATGCAACAGAAATTTTGCGGATTGGTCAATCCGTTCGCGAAATATGGCAGTTTGGAAGTATGAAACACTTGAGAAACACAAAATTTTCGCAGTTCTGATGCTCGAAACGAATAACTAGAACGGCCTAGGGGAAAAGTACGCATTCCGTTGTAATCGGGCGAGTTTCTACTTTCAGATGCAACCGAAATTTTGCGGATTGGTCGATCCGTTCGCCAGATATGGCAGTTTGGAGGTAAGAAACGCTTGAGAAACTCAAAATTTTCGCAGTTCTGATGCTCGAAACGAATAACTAGAACGGCCTAGGGGAAAAGTACGCATACCGTTGTAAACGGGCGAGTTTCTACTTTCAGATGCAACAGAAATTTTGCGGATTAGTCAATCCGTTCGCGAGATATGGCAGTTTGTAGGTAAGAAACGCTAGAGAAACTCAAAATTTTCGCAGTTCTGATGCTCGAAACGAATAACTAGAACGGCCTAGGGGAAAAGTACGCATTCCGTTGTAATCGGGCGAGTTTCTACTTTCAGATGCAACAGAAAGTTTGCGGATTGGTCAATCCGTTCGCGAGATATGGCAGTTTGGATGTAAGAATCGCTTGAGAAACTCAAAATTTTCGCAGTTCTGATGCTCGAAACGAATAACTAGAACGGACTAGGGGAAAAGTACGCATACCGTTGTAATCGCGCGACTTTCTACTTTCAGATGAAACAGAAATTTTGCGGATTGGTCAATCCGTTCGCGAGATATGGCAGTTTGGAGGTAAGAAACGCTTGAGAAACTCAAAATTTTCGCAGTTCTGATGCTCGACAAGCATAACGAGAACGGTCTAGGGGAAAAGTACGCATACCGTTGTAATCGCGCGACTTTCTACTTTCAGATGAAACAGAAATTTTGCGGATTGGTCAATCCGTTCGCGAGATATGGCAGTTTGGAGGTAAGAAACGCTTGAGAAACTCAAAATTTTCGCCGTTCTGATGCTCGACAAGCATAACGAGAACGGTCTAGGGGAAAAGTACGCATACCGTTGTAATCGCGCGAGTTTCTACTTTCAGATGCAACAGAAATTTTGCGGATTGGTCAATCCGTTCGCGAGATATGGCAGTTTGGAGGTAAGAATCGCTTGAGAAACTCAAAATTTTCGTAGTTCTGATGCTCGAAACGAATAACTAGAACGGACTAGGGGAAAAGTACGCAAACCGTTGTAATCGGGCGACTTTCTACTTTCAGGTGCAACAGAAATTTTGCGGATTGGTCAATCCGTTCGCCAGATATGGCAGTTTGGAGGTAAGAAACGCTTGAGAAACTCAAAATTTTCGCAGTTCTGATGCTCGAAACGAATAACTAGAACGGCCTAGGGGAAAAGTACGCATACCGTTGTAATCGGGCGAGTTTCTACTTTCAGATGCAACAGAAATTTTGCGGATTAGTCAATCCGTTCGCGAGATATGGCAGTTTGGAGGTAAGAAACGCTTGAGAAACTCAAAATTTTCGCAGTTCTGATGCTCGACAAGCATAACTACAACGGTTTAGGGGAAAAGTACGCATACCGTTGTAATCGGGCGAGTTTCTACTTTCAGATGCAACAGAAATTTTGCGGATTGGTCAATCCGTTCGCGAGATATGGCAGTTTGTAGGTAAGAAACGCTTGAGGAACTCAACATTTTCGCAGTTCTGATGCTCGAAACGAATAACTAGAACGGCCTAGGGGAAAAGTACGCATTCCGTTGTAATCGGGCGAGTTTCTACTTTCAGATGCAACAGAAATTTTGCGGATTGGTCAATCCGTTCGCGAGATATGGAAGTTTGGAGGTAAGAATCGCTTGAGAAACTCAAAATTTTCGCAGTTCTGATGCTCGATAAGCATAACTAGAACGGTCTAGGGGAAAAGTACGCATACCGTTGTAATCGGGCGAGTTTCTACTTTCAGATGCAACAGAAACTTTGCGGATTGGTCAATCCGTTCGCGAGATATGGCAGTTTGTAGGTAAGAAACGCTAGAGAAACTCAACATTTTCGCAGTTCTGATGCTCGAAACGAATAACTAGAACGGCCTAGGGGAAAAGTACGCATTCCGTTGTAATCGGGCGAGTTTCTACTTTCAGATGCAACAGAAAGTTTGCGGATTGGTCAATCCGTTCGCGAGATATGGCAGTTTGGATGTAAGAATCGCTTGAGAAACTCAAAATTTTCGCAGTTCTGATGCTCGAAACGAATAACTAGAACGGACTAGGGGAAAAGTACGCATATCGTTGTAATCGGGCGAGTTTCTACTTTCAGATGCAACCGAAATTTTGCGGATTAGTCAATCCGTTCGCGAGATATGGCAGTTTGGAGGTAAGAAACGCTTGAGAAACTCAAAATTTTCGCAGTTCTGATGCTCGACAAGCATAACGAGAACGGTCTAGGGGAAGAGTACGCATACCGTTGTAATCGCGCGACTTTCTACTTTCAGATGAAACAGAAATTTTGCGGATTGGTCAATCCGTTCGCGAGATATGGCAGTTTGGAGGTAAGAAACGCTTGAGAAACTCAAAATTTTCGCAGTTCTGATGCTCGACAAGCATAACGAGAACGGTCTAGGGGAAAAGTACGCATACCGTTGTAATCGCGCGACTTTCTACTTTCAGATGAAACAGAAATTTTGCGGATTGGTCAATCCGTTCGCGAGATATGGCAGTTTGGAGGTAAGAAACGCTTGAGAAACTCAAAATTTTCGCAGTTCTGATGCTCGACAAGCATACCGAGAACGGTCTACGGGAAAAGTACGCATACCGTTGTAATCGGGCGAGGTTCTACTTTCAGATGCATCAGAAATTTGGCGGATTGGTCAATCCGTTCGCGAGATATGGCAGTTTGGAAGTAAGAAACGCTAGAGAAACTCAAAATTTTCGCAGTTCTGATGCTCGAAACGAATAACTAGAACGGACTAGGGGAAAAGTACGCATACCGTTGTAATCGGGCGACTTTCTACTTTCAGATGCAACAGAAATTTTGCGGATTGGTCAATCCGTTCGCCAGATATGGCAGTTTGGAGGTAAGAAACGCTTGAGAAACTCAAAATTTTCGCAGTTCTGATGCTCGAAACGATTAACTAGAACGGCCTAGGGGAAAAGTACGCATACCGTTGTAATCGGGCGAGTTTCTACTTTCAGATGCAACAGAAATTTTGCGGATTGGTCAATCCGTTCGCGAGAGATGGCAGTTTGGAAGTATGAAACACTTGAGAAACACAAAATTTTCGCAGTTCTGATGCTCGAAACGAATAAATAGAGCGGCCTAGGGGAAAAGTACGCATACCGTTGTAATCGGGCGAGTTTCTACTTTCAGATGCATCAGAAATTTTGCGGATTGGTCAATCCGTTCGCGAGATATGGCAGCTTGTAGGTAAGAAACGCTTGAGAAACTCAAAATTTTCGCAGTTCTGATGCTCGACAAGCATAACTAGAACGGTCTAGGGGAAAAGTACGCATACCGTTGTAATCGGGCGAGTTTCTACTTTCAGATGCAACAGAAACTTTGCGGATTGGTCAATCCGTTCGCGAGATATGGCAGTTTGGAGGTAAGAAACGCTTGAGAAACTCAAAATTTTCGCAGTTCTGATGCTCGAAACGAATAACTACAACGGCCTAGGGGAAAAGTACGCATACCGTTGTAATCGGGCGAGTTTCTACTTTCAGATGCAACAGAAATTTTGCGGATTAGTCAATCCGTTCGCGAGATATGGCAGTTTGGAGGTAAGAAACGCTTGAGAAACTCAAAATTTTCGCAGTTCTGATGCTCGAAACGAATAACTAGAACGGACTAGGGGAAAAGTACGCATATCGTTGTAATCGGGCGAGTTTCTACTTTCAGATGCAACCGAAATTTTGCGGATTGGTCGATCCGTTCGCCAGATATGGCAGTTTGGAGGTAAGAAACGCTTGAGAAACTCAAAATTTTCGCAGTTCTGATGCTCGAAACGAATAACTAGAACGGCCTAGGGGAAAAGTACGCATACCGTTGTAATCGGGCGAGTTTCTACTTTCAGATGCAACAGAAATTTTGCGGATTAGTCAATCCGTTCGCGAGACATGGCAGTTTGTGGGTAAGAAACGCTAGAGAAACTCAAAATTTTCGCAGTTCTGATGCTCGAAACGAATAACTAGAACGGACTAGGGGAAAAGTACGCATATCGTTGTAATCGGGCGAGTTTCTACTTTCAGATGCAACCGAAATTTTGCGGATTAGTCAATCCGTTCGCGAGATATGGCAGTTTGGAGGTAAGAAACGCTTGAGAAACTCAAAATTTTCGCAGTTCTGATGCTCGACAAGCATAACGAGAACGGTCTAGGGGAAAAGTACGCATACCGTTGTAATCGCGCGACTTTCTACTTTCAGATGAAACAGAAATTTTGCGGATTGGTCAATCCGTTCGCGAGATATGGCAGTTTGGAGGTAAGAAACGCTTGAGAAACTCAAAATTTTCGCAGTTCTGATGCTCGACAAGCATAACGAGAACGGTCTAGGGGAAAAGTACGCATACCGTTGTAATCGGGCGAGGTTCTACTTTCAGATGCATCAGAAATTTGGCGGATTGGTCAATCCGTTCGCGAGATATGGCAGTTTGGAAGTAAGAAACGCTAGAGAAACTCAAAATTTTCGCAGTTCTGATGCTCGAAACGATTAACTAGAACGGCCTAGGGGAAAAGTACGCATACCGTTGTAATCGGGCGAGTTTCTACTTTCAGATGCAACAGAAATTTTGCGGATTAGTCAATCCGTTCGCGAGATATGGCAGTTTGTAGGTAAGAAACGCTTGAGAAACTCAACATTTTCGCAGTTCTGATGCTCGAAACGAATAACTAGAACGGCCTAGGGGAAAAGTACGCATACCGTTGTAATCGGGCGAGTTTCTACTTTCAGATGCAACAGAAATTTTGCGGATTAGTCAATCCGTTCGCGAGATATGGCAGTTTGGAGGTAAGAAACGCTTGAGAAACTCAAAATTTTCGCAGTTCTGATGCTCGACAAGCATAACTAGAACGGTTTAGGGGAAAAGTACGCATACCGTTGTAATCGGGCGAGTTTCTACTTTCAGATGCAACAGAAATTTTGCGGATTGGTCAATCCGTTCGCGAGATATGGCAGTTTGTAGGTAAGAAACGCTTGAGAAACTCAACATTTTCGCAGTTCTGATGCTCGAAACGAATAACTAGAACGGCCTAGGGGAAAAGTACGCATTCCGTTGTAATCGGGCGAGTTTCTACTTTCAGATGCAACAGAAATTTTGCGGATTGGTCAATCCGTTCGCGAGATATGGCAGTTTGGAGGTAAGAATCGCTTGAGAAACTCAAAATTTTCGCAGTTCTGATGCTCGAAACGAATAACTAGAACGGACTAGGGGAAAAGTACGCATATCGTTGTAATCGGGCGAGTTTCTACTTTCAGATGCAACCGAAATTTTGCGGATTGGTCGATCCGTTCGCCAGATATGGCAGTTTGGAGGTAAGAAACGCTTGAGAAACTCAAAATTTTCGCAGTTCTGATGCTCGAAACGAATAACTAGAACGGCCTAGGGGAAAAGTACGCATACCGTTGTAATCGGGCGAGTTTCTACTTTCAGATGCAACAGAAATTTTGCGGATTAGTCAATCCGTTCGCGAGATATGGCAGTTTGTAGGTAAGAAACGCTAGAGAAACTCAAAATTTTCGCAGTTCTGATGCTCGAAACGAATAACTAGAACGGCCTAGGGGAAAAGTACGCATTCCGTTGTAATCGGGCGAGTTTCTACTTTCAGATGCAACAGAAAGTTTGCGGATTGGTCAATCCGTTCGCGAGATATGGCAGTTTGGATGTAAGAATCGCTTGAGAAACTCAAAATTTTCGCAGTTCTGATGCTCGAAACGAATAACTAGAACGGACTAGGGGAAAAGTACGCATACCGTTGTAATCGCGCGACTTTCTACTTTCAGATGAAACAGAAATTTTGCGGATTGGTCAATCCGTTCGCGAGATATGGCAGTTTGGAGGTAAGAAACGCTTGAGAAACTCAAAATTTTCGCAGTTCTGATGCTCGACAAGCATAACGAGAACGGTCTAGGGGAAAAGTACGCATACCGTTGTAATCGCGCGACTTTCTACTTTCAGATGAAACAGAAATTTTGCGGATTGGTCAATCCGTTCGCGAGATATGGCAGTTTGGAGGTAAGAAACGCTTGAGAAACTCAAAATTTTCGCCGTTCTGATGCTCGACAAGCATAACGAGAACGGTCTAGGGGAAAAGTACGCATACCGTTGTAATCGCGCGAGTTTCTACTTTCAGATGCAACAGAAATTTTGCGGATTGGTCAATCCGTTCGCGAGATATGGCAGTTTGGAGGTAAGAATCGCTTGAGAAACTCAAAATTTTCGTAGTTCTGATGCTCGAAACGAATAACTAGAACGGACTAGGGGAAAAGTACGCAAACCGTTGTAATCGGGCGACTTTCTACTTTCAGGTGCAACAGAAATTTTGCGGATTGGTCAATCCGTTCGCCAGATATGGCAGTTTGGAGGTAAGAAACGCTTGAGAAACTCAAAATTTTCGCAGTTCTGATGCTCGAAACGAATAACTAGAACGGCCTAGGGGAAAAGTACGCATACCGTTGTAATCGGGCGAGTTTCTACTTTCAGATGCAACAGAAATTTTGCGGATTAGTCAATCCGTTCGCGAGATATGGCAGTTTGGAGGTAAGAAACGCTTGAGAAACTCAAAATTTTCGCAGTTCTGATGCTCGACAAGCATAACTACAACGGTTTAGGGGAAAAGTACGCATACCGTTGTAATCGGGCGAGTTTCTACTTTCAGATGCAACAGAAATTTTGCGGATTGGTCAATCCGTTCGCGAGATATGGCAGTTTGTAGGTAAGAAACGCTTGAGAAACTCAACATTTTCGCAGTTCTGATGCTCGAAACGAATAACTAGAACGGCCTAGGGGAAAAGTACGCATTCCGTTGTAATCGGGCGAGTTTCTACTTTCAGATGCAACAGAAATTTTGCGGATTGGTCAATCCGTTCGCGAGATATGGAAGTTTGGAGGTAAGAATCGCTTGAGAAACTCAAAATTTTCGCAGTTCTGATGCTCGATAAGCATAACTAGAACGGTCTAGGGGAAAAGTACGCATACCGTTGTAATCGGGCGAGTTTCTACTTTCAGATGCAACAGAAACTTTGCGGATTGGTCAATCCGTTCGCGAGATATGGCAGTTTGTAGGTAAGAAACGCTAGAGAAACTCAACATTTTCGCAGTTCTGATGCTCGAAACGAATAACTAGAACGGCCTAGGGGAAAAGTACGCATTCCGTTGTAATCGGGCGAGTTTCTACTTTCAGATGCAACAGAAAGTTTGCGGATTGGTCAATCCGTTCGCGAGATATGGCAGTTTGGATGTAAGAATCGCTTGAGAAACTCAAAATTTTCGCAGTTCTGATGCTCGAAACGAATAACTAGAACGGACTAGGGGAAAAGTACGCATATCGTTGTAATCGGGCGAGTTTCTACTTTCAGATGCAACCGAAATTTTGCGGATTAGTCAATCCGTTCGCGAGATATGGCAGTTTGGAGGTAAGAAACGCTTGAGAAACTCAAAATTTTCGCAGTTCTGATGCTCGACAAGCATAACGAGAAACGGTCTAGGGGAAGAGTACGCATACCGTTGTAATCGCGCGACTTTTACTTTCAGATGAAACAGAAATTTTGCGGATTGGTCAATCCGTTCGCGAGATATGGCAGTTTGGAGGTAAGAAACGCTTGAGAAACTCAAAATTTTCGCAGTTCTGATGCTCGACAAGCATAACGAGAACGGTCTAGGGGAAAAGTACGCATACCGTTGTAATCGCGCGACTTTCTACTTTCAGATGAAACAGAAATTTTGCGGATTGGTCAATCCGTTCGCGAGAGATATGGCAGTTTGGAGGTAAGAAACGCTTGAGAAACTCAAAATTTTCGCCGTTCTGATGCTCGACAAGCATAACGAGAACGGTCTAGGGGAAAAGTAAGCATACCGTTGTAATCGCGCGAGTTTCTACTTTCAGATGCAACAGAAATTTTGCGGATTAGTCAATCCGTTCGCGAGATATGGCAGTTTGTAGGTAAGAAACGCTTGAGAAACTCAACATTTTCGCAGTTCTGATGCTCGAAACGAATAACTAGAACGGCCTAGGGTAAAAGTACGCATACCGTTGTAATCGGGCGAGTTTCTACTTTCAGATGCAACAGAAATTTTGCGGATTAGTCAATCCGTTCGCGAGATATGGCAGTTTGGAGGTAAGAAACGCTTGAGAAACTCAAAATTTTCGCAGTTCTGATGCTCGACAAGCATAACTAGAACGGTTTAGGGGAAAAGTACGCATACCGTTGTAATCGGGCGAGTTTCTACTTTCAGATGCAACAGAAATTTTGCGGATTGGTCAATCCGTTCGCGAGATATGGCAGTTTGTAGGTAAGAAACGCTTGAGAAACTCAACATTTTCGCAGTTCTGATGCTCGAAACGAATAACTAGAACGGCCTAGGGGAAAAGTACGCATTCCGTTGTAATCGGGCGAGTTTCTACTTTCAGATGCAACAGAAATTTTGCGGATTGGTCAATCCGTTCGCGAGATATGGCAGTTTGGAGGTAAGAATCGCTTGAGAAACTCAAAATTTTCGCAGTTCTGATGCTCGAAACGAATAACTAGAACGGACTAGGGGAAAAGTACGCATATCGTTGTAATCGGGCGAGTTTCTACTTTCAGATGCAACCGAAATTTTGCGGATTGGTCGATCCGTTCGCCAGATATGGCAGTTTGGAGGTAAGAAACGCTTGAGAAACTCAAAATTTTCGCAGTTCTGATGCTCGAAACGAATAACTAGAACGGCCTAGGGGAAAAGTACGCATACCGTTGTAATCGGGCGAGTTTCTACTTTCAGATGCAACAGAAATTTTGCGGATTAGTCAATCCGTTCGCGAGATATGGCAGTTTGTAGGTAAGAAACGCTAGAGAAACTCAAAATTTTCGCAGTTCTGATGCTCGAAACGAATAACTAGAACGGCCTAGGGGAAAAGTACGCATTCCGTTGTAATCGGGCGAGTTTCTACTTTCAGATGCAACAGAAAGTTTGCGGATTGGTCAATCCGTTCGCGAGATATGGCAGTTTGGATGTAAGAATCGCTTGAGAAACTCAAAATTTTCGCAGTTCTGATGCTCGAAACGAATAACTAGAACGGACTAGGGGAAAAGTACGCATACCGTTGTAATCGCGCGACTTTCTACTTTCAGATGAAACAGAAATTTTGCGGATTGGTCAATCCGTTCGCGAGATATGGCAGTTTGAAGGTAAGAAACGCTTGAGAAACTCAAAATTTTCGCAGTTCTGATGCTCGACAAGCATAACGAGAACGGTCTAGGGGAAAAGTACGCATACCGTTGTAATCGCGCGACTTTCTACTTTCAGATGAAACAGAAATTTTGCGGATTGGTCAATCCGTTCGCGAGATATGGCAGTTTGGAGGTAAGAAACGCTTGAGAAACTCAAAATTTTCGCCGTTCTGATGCTCGACAAGCATAACGAGAACGGTCTAGGGGAAAAGTACGCATACCGTTGTAATCGCGCGAGTTTCTACTTTCAGATGCAACAGAAATTTTGCGGATTGGTCAATCCGTTCGCGAGATATGGCAGTTTGGAGGTAAGAATCGCTTGAGAAACTCAAAATTTTCGTAGTTCTGATGCTCGAAACGAATAACTAGAACGGACTAGGGGAAAAGTACGCAAACCGTTGTAATCGGGCGACTTTCTACTTTCAGATGCAACAGAAATTTTGCGGATTGGTCAATCCGTTCGCCAGATATGGCAGTTTGGAGGTAAGAAACGCTTGAGAAACTCAAAATTTTCGCAGTTCTGATGCTCGAAACGAATAACTAGAACGGCCTAGGGGAAAAGTACGCATACCGTTGTAATCGGGCGAGTTTCTACTTTCAGATGCAACAGAAATTTTGCGGATTAGTCAATCCGTTCGCGAGATATGGCAGTTTGGAGGTAAGAAACGCTTGAGAAACTCAAAATTTTCGCAGTTCTGATGCTCGACAAGCATAACTACAACGGTTTAGGGGAAAAGTACGCATACCGTTGTAATCGGGCGAGTTTCTACTTTCAGATGCAACAGAAATTTTGCGGATTGGTCAATCCGTTCGCGAGATATGGCAGTTTGTAGGTAAGAAACGCTTGAGAAACTCAACATTTTCGCAGTTCTGATGCTCGAAACGAATAACTAGAACGGCCTAGGGGAAAAGTACGCATTCCGTTGTAATCGGGCGAGTTTCTACTTTCAGATGCAACAGAAATTTTGCGGATTGGTCAATCCGTTCGCGAGATATGGCAGTTTGTAGGTAAGAAACGCTTGAGAAACTCAACATTTTCGCAGTTCTGATGCTCGAAACGAATAACTAGAACGGCCTAGGGGAAAAGTACGCATTCCGTTGTAATCGGGCGAGTTTCTACTTTCAGATGCAACAGAAAGTTTGCGGATTGGTCAATCCGTTCGCGAGATATGGCAGTTTGGATGTAAGAATCGCTTGAGAAACTCAAAATTTTCGCAGTTCTGATGCTCGAAACGAATAACTAGAACGGACTAGGGGAAAAGTACGCATATCGTTGTAATCGGGCGAGTTTCTACTTTCAGATGCAACCGAAATTTTGCGGATTAGTCAATCCGTTCGCGAGATATGGCAGTTTGGAGGTAAGAAACGCTTGAGAAACTCAAAATTTTCGCAGTTCTGATGCTCGACAAGCATAACGAGAACGGTCTAGGGGAAGAGTACGCATACCGTTATAATCGCGCGACTTTCTACTTTCAGATGAAACAGAAATTTTGCGGATTGGTCAATCCGTTCGCGAGATATGGCAGTTTGGAGGTGAGAAACGCTTGAGAAACTCAAAATTTTCGCAGTTCTGATGCTCGACAAGCATAACGAGAACGGTCTAGGGGAAAAGTACGCATACCGTTGTAATCGGGCGAGGTTCTACTTTCAGATGCATCAGAAATTTGGCGGATTGGTCAATCCGTTCGCGAGATATGGCAGTTTGGAAGTAAGAAACGCTAGAGAAACTCAAAATTTTCGCAGTTCTGATGCTCGAAACGATTAACTAGAACGGCCTAGGGGAAAAGTACGCATACCGTTGTAATCGGGCGAGTTTCTACTTTCAGATGCAACAGAAATTTTGCGGATTAGTCAATCCGTTCGCGAGATATGGCAGTTTGTAGGTAAGAAACGCTTGAGAAACTCAACATTTTCGCAGTTCTGATGCTCGAAACGAACAACTAGAACGGCCTAGGGGAAAAGTACGCATTCCGTTGTAATCGGGCGAGTTTCTACTTTCAGATGCAACAGAAAGTTTGCGGATTGGTCAATCCGTTCGCGAGATATGGCAGTTTGGAGGTAAGAATCGCTTGAGAAACTCAAAATTTTCGCAGTTCTGATGCTCGAAACGAATAACTAGAACGGACTAGGGGAAAAGTACGCATATCGTTGTAATCGGGCGAGTTTCTACTTTCAGATGCAACCGAAATTTTGCGGATTGGTCAATCCGTTCGCCAGATATGGCAGTTTGGAGGTAAGAAACGCTTGAGAAACTCAAAATTTTCGCAGTTCTGATGCTCGAAACGAATAACTAGAACGGCCTAGGGGAAAAGTACGCATACCGTTGTTATCGGGCGAGTTTCTACTTTCAGATGCAACAGAAATTTTGCGGATTAGTCAATCCGTTCGCGAGATATGGCAGTTTGGAGGTAAGGAACGCTTGAGAAACTCAAAATTTTCGCAGTTCTGATGCTCGACAAGCATAACGAGAACGGTCTAGGGGAAAAGTACGCATACCGTTGTAATCGCGCGACTTTCTACTTTCAGATGCAACAGAAATTTTGCGGATTGGTCAATCCGTTCGCGAGATATGGCGGTTTGGAGGTAAGAAACGCTCCAGAAACTCAAAATTTTCGCAGTTCTGATGCTCGAAACGAATAACGAGAACGGACTAGGGGAAAAGTACGCATACAGTTGTAATCGGGCGAGTTTCTACTTTCAGATGCAACAGAAATTTGGCGTATTGATCAATCCGTTCGCGAGATATGGCAGTTTGGAAGTAAGAAACGCTAGAGAAACTCAAAATTTTCGCAGTTCTGATGCTCGAAACGATTAACTAGAACGGACTAGGGGAAAAGTACGCATACCGTTGTAATCGGGCGAGTTTCTACTTTCAGATGCAACAGAAATTTTGCGGATTAGTCAATCCGTTCGCGAGATATGGCAGTTTGGAGGTAAGAAACGCTTGAGAAACTTAAAATTTTCGCAGTTCTGATGCTCGACAAGCATAACGAGAACGGTCTAGGGGAAAAGTACGCATACCGTTGTAATTGCGCGACTTTCTACTTTCAGATGAAACAGAAATTTTGCGGATTGGTCAATCCGTTCGCGAGATATGGCAGTTTGGAAGTATGAAACACTTGAGAAACACAAAATTTTCGCAGTTCTGATGCTCGAAACGAATAACTAGAGCGGCCTAGGGGAAAAGTAGGCATACCGTTGTAATCGGGCGAGTTTCTACTTTCAGATGCAACAGAAATTTGGCGGATTGGTCAATCCGTTCGCGAGATATGGCAGTTTGGAAGTAAGAAACGCTAGAGAAACACAAAATTTTCGCAGTTCTGATGCTCGACAAGCATAACGAGAACGGTCTAGGGGAAAAGTACGCATACCGTTGTAATCGGGCGAGGTTCTACTTTCAGATGCATCAGAAATTTGGCGGATTGGTCAATCCGTTCGCGAGATATGGCAGTTTGGAGGTAAGAAACGCTTGAGAAACTCAAAATTTTCGCAGTTCTGATGCTCGACAAGCATAACTAGAACGGTTTAGGGGAAAAGTACGCATACCGTTGTAACCGGGCGAGTTTCTACTTTCAGATGCAACAGAAATTTTGCGGATTGGTCAATCCGTTCGCGAGATATGGCAGTTTGTAGGTAAGAAACGCTTGAGAAACTCAACATTTTCGCAGTTCTGATGCTCGAAACGAATAACTAGAACGGCCTAGGGGAAAAGTACGCATACCGTTGTAATCGGGCGAGTTTCTACTTTCAGATGCAACAGAAATTTTGCGGATTAGTCAATCCGTTCGCGAGATATGGCAGTTTGTAGGTAAGAAACGCTTGAGAAACTCAACATTTTCGCAGTTCTGATGCTCGAAACGAATAACTAGAACGGCCTAGCGGAAAAGTACGCATACCGTTGTAATCGGGCGAGTTTCTACTTTCAGATGCAACAGAAATTTTGCGGATTAGTCAATCCGTTCGCGAGATATGGCAGTTTGGAGGTAAGGAACGCTTGAGAAACTCAAAATTTTCGCAGTTCTGATGCTCGACAAGCATAACTAGAACGGTTTAGGGGAAAAGTACGCATACCGTTGTAATCGGGCGAGTTTCTACTTTCAGATGCAACAGAAATTTTGCGGATTGGTCAATCCGTTCGCGAGATATGGCAGTTTGTAGGTAAGAAACGCTTGAGAAACTCAACATTTTCGCAGTTCTGATGCTCGAAACGAATAACTAGAACGGCCTAGGGGAAAAGTACGCATTCGGTTGTAATCGGGCGAGTTTCTACTTTCAGATGCAACAGAAATTTTGCGGATTGGTCAATCCGTTCGCGAGATATGGCAGTTTGGAGGTAAGAATCGCTTGAGAAACTCAAAATTTTCGCAGTTCTGATGCTCGAAACGAATAACTAGAACGGACTAGGGGAAAAGTACGCATATCGTTGTAATCGGGCGAGTTTCTACTTTCAGATGCAACCGAAATTTTGCGGATTGGTCGATCCGTTCGCCAGATATGGCAGTTTGGAGGTAAGAAACGCTTGAGAAACTCAAGATTTTCGCAGTTCTGATGCTCGAAACGAATAACTAGAACGGCCTAGGGGAAAAGTACGCATTCCGTTGTAATCGGGCGAGTTTCTACTTTCAGATGCAACAGAAAGTTTGCGGATTGGTCAATCCGTTCGCGAGATATGGCAGTTTGGAGGTAAGAATCGCTTGAGAAACTCAAAATTTTCGCAGTTCTGATGCTCGAAACGAATAACTAGAACGGACTAGGGGAAAAGTACGCATATCGTTGTAATCGGGCGAGTTTCTACTTTCAGATGCAACCGAAATTTTGCGGATTGGTCAATCCGTTCGCCAGATATGGCAGTTTGGAGGTAAGAAACGCTTGAGAAACTCAAAATTTTCGCAGTTCTGATGCTCGAAACGAATAACTAGAACGGCCTAGGGGAAAAGTACGCATACCGTTGTAATCGGGCGAGTTTCTACTTTCAGATGCAACCGAAATTTTGCGGATTGGTCAATCCGTTCGCCAGATATGGCAGTTTGGAGGTAAGAAACGCTTGAGAAACTCAAAATTTTCGCAGTTCTGATGCTCGAAACGAATAACTAGAACGGCCTAGGGGAAAAGTACGCATACCGTTGTAATCGGGCGAGTTTCTACTTTCAGATGCAACAGAAATTTTGCGGATTAGTCAATCCGTTCGCGAGATATGGCAGTTTGGAGGTAAGAAACGCTTGAGAAACTCAAAATTTTCGCAGTTCTGATGCTCGACAAGCATAACGAGAACGGTCTAGGGGAAAAGTACGCATACCGTTGTAATCGCGCGACTTTCTACTTTCAGATGCAACAGAAATTTTGCGGATTGGTCAATCCGTTCGCGAGATATGGCGGTTTGGAGGTAAGAAACGCTCCAGCAACTCAAAATTTTCGCAGTTCTGATGCTCGAAACGAATAACGAGAACGGACTAGGGGAAAAGTACGCATACAGTTGTAATCGGGCGAGTTTCTACTTTCAGATGCAACAGAAATTTTGCGGATTAGTCAATCCGTTCGCGAGATATGGCAGTTTGTAGGTAAGAAACGCTTGAGAAACTCAACATTTTCGCAGTTCTGATGCTCGAAACGAATAACTAGAACGGCCTAGGGGAAAAGTACGCATACCGTTGTAATCGGGCGAGTTTCTACTTTCAGATGCAACAGAAATTTTGCGGATTAGTCAATCCGTTCGCGAGATATGGCAGTTTGGAGGTAAGGAACGCTTGAGAAACTCAAAATTTTCGCAGTTCTGATGCTCGACAAGCATAACTAGAACGGTTTAGGGGAAAAGTACGCATACCGTTGTAATCGGGCGAGTTTCTACTTTCAGATGCAACAGAAATTTTGCGGATTGGTCAATCCGTTCGCGAGATATGGCAGTTTGTAGGTAAGAAACGCTTGAGAAACTCAACATTTTCGCAGTTCTGATGCTCGAAACGAATAACTAGAACGGCCTAGGGGAAAAGTACGCATTCGGTTGTAATCGGGCGAGTTTCTACTTTCAGATGCAACAGAAATTTTGCGGATTGGTCAATCCGTTCGCGAGATATGGCAGTTTGGAGGTAAGAATCGCTTGAGAAACTCAAAATTTTCGCAGTTCTGATGCTCGAAACGAATAACTAGAACGGACTAGGGGAAAAGTACGCATATCGTTGTAATCGGGCGAGTTTCTACTTTCAGATGCAACCGAAATTTTGCGGATTGGTCGATCCGTTCGCCAGATATGGCAGTTTGGAGGTAAGAAACGCTTGAGAAACTCAAGATTTTCGCAGTTCTGATGCTCGAAACGAATAACTAGAACGGCCTAGGGGAAAAGTACGCATTCCGTTGTAATCGGGCGAGTTTCTACTTTCAGATGCAACAGAAAGTTTGCGGATTGGTCAATCCGTTCGCGAGATATGGCAGTTTGGAGGTAAGAATCGCTTGAGAAACTCAAAATTTTCGCAGTTCTGATGCTCGAAACGAATAACTAGAACGGACTAGGGGAAAAGTACGCATATCGTTGTAATCGGGCGAGTTTCTACTTTCAGATGCAACCGAAATTTTGCGGATTGGTCAATCCGTTCGCCAGATATGGCAGTTTGGAGGTAAGAAATGCTTGAGAAACTCAAAATTTTCGCAGTTCTGATGCTCGAAACGAATAACTAGAACGGCCTAGGGGAAAAGTACGCACACCGTTGTAATCGGGCGAGTTTCTACTTTCAGATGCAACAGAAATTTTGCGGATTAGTCAATCCGTTCGCGAGATGTGGCAGTTTGGAGGTAAGGAACGCTTGAGAAACTCAAAATTTTCGCAGTTCTGATGCTCGACAAGCATAACGAGAACGGTCTAGGGGAAAAGTACGCATACCGTTGTAATCGCGCGACTTTCTACTTTCAGATGCAACAGAAATTTTGCGGATTGGTCAATCCGTTCGCGAGATATGGCGGTTTGGAGGTAAGAAACGCTCCAGAAACTCAAAATTTTCGCAGTTCTGATGCTCGAAACGAATAACGAGAACGGACTAGGGGAAAAGTACGCATACAGTTGTAATCGGGCGAGTTTCTACTTTCAGATGCAACAGAAATTTGGCGGATTGATCAATCCGTTCGCGAGATATGGCAGTTTGGAAGTAAGAAACGCTAGAGAAACTCAAAATTTTCGCAGTTCTGATGCTCGAAACGATTAACTAGAACGGACTAGGGGAAAAGTACGCATACCGTTGTAATCGGGCGAGTTTCTACTTTCAGATGCAACAGAAATTTTGCGGATTAGTCAATCCGTTCGCGAGATATGGCAGTTTGGAGGTAAGAAACGCTTGAGAAACTTAAAATTTTCGCAGTTCTGATGCTCGACAAGCATAACGAGAACGGTCTAGGGGAAAAGTACGCATACCGTTGTAATTGCGCGACTTTCTACTTTCAGATGAAACAGAAATTTTGCGGATTGGTCAATCCGTTCGCGAGATATGGCAGTTTGGAAGTATGAAACACTTGAGAAACACAAAATTTTCGCAGTTCTGATGCTCGAAACGAATAACTAGAGCGGCCTAGGGGAAAAGTACGCATACCGTTGTAATCGGGCGAGTTTCTACTTTCAGATGCAACAGAAATTTGGCGGATTGGTCAATCCGTTCGCGAGATATGGCAGTTTGGAGGTAAGAAACGCTAGAGAAACTCAAAATTTTCGCAGTTCTGATGCTCGACAAGCATAACGAGAACGGTCTAGGGGAAAAGTACGCATACCGTTGTAATCGGGCGAGGTTCTACTTTCAGATGCATCAGAAATTTGGCGGATTGGTCAATCCGTTCGCGAGATATGGCAGTTTGGAGGTAAGAAACGCTTGAGAAACTCAAAATTTTCGCAGTTCTGATGCTCGACAAGCATAACTAGAACGGTTTAGGGGAAAAGTACGCATACCGTTGTAATCGGGCGAGTTTCTACTTTCAGATGCAACAGAAATTTTGCGGATTGGTCAATCCGTTCGCGAGATATGGCAGTTTGTAGGTAAGAAACGCTTGAGAAACTCAACATTTTCGCAGTTCTGATGCTCGAAACGAATAACTAGAACGGCCTAGGGGAAAAGTACGCATTCGGTTGTAATCGGGCGAGTTTCTACTTTCAGATGCAACAGAAATTTTGCGGATTGGTCAATCCGTTCGCGAGATATGGCAGTTTGGAGGTAAGAATCGCTTGAGAAACTCAAAATTTTCGCAGTTCTGATGCTCGAAACGAATAACTAGAACGGACTAGGGGAAGAGTACGCATATCGTTGTAATCGGGCGAGTTTCTACTTTCAGATGCAACCGAAATTTTGCGGATTGGTCGATCCGTTCGCCAGATATGGCAGTTTGGAGGTAAGAAACGCTTGAGAAACTCAAAATTTTCGCAGTTCTGATGCTCGAAACGAATAACTAGAACGGCCTAGGGGAAAAGTACGCATACCGTTGTAATCGGGCGAGTTTCTACTTTCAGATGCAACAGAAATTTTGCGGATTAGTCAATCCGTTCGCGAGATATGGCAGTTTGTAGGTAAGAAACGCTAGAGAAACTCAAAATTTTCGCAGTTCTGATGCTCGAAACGAATAACTAGAACGGCCTAGGGGAAAAGTACGCATTCCGTTGTAATCGGGCGAGTTTCTACTTTCAGATGCAACAGAAAGTTTGCGGATTGGTCAATCCGTTCGCGAGATATGGCAGTTTGGATGTAAGAATCGCTTGAGAAACTCAAAATTTTCGCAGTTCTGATGCTCGAAACGAATAACTAGAACGGACTAGGGGAAAAGTACGCATATCGTTGTAATCGGGCGAGTTTCTACTTTCAGATGCAACCGAAATTTTGCGGATTAGTCAATCCGTTCGCGAGATATGGCAGTTTGGAGGTAAGAAACGCTTGAGAAACTCAAAATTTTCGCAGTTCTGATGCTCGACAAGCATAACGAGAACGGTCTAGGGGAAAAGTACGCATACCGTTGTAATCGCGCGACTTTCTACTTTCAGATGAAACAGAAATTTTGCGGATTGGTCAATCCGTTCGCGAGATATGGCAGTTTGGAGGTAAGAAACGCTTGCGAAACTCAAAATTTTCGCAGTTCTGATGCTCGACAAGCATAACGAGAACGGTCTAGGGGAAAAGTACGCATACCGTTGTAATCGCGCGAGTTTCTACTTTCAGATGCAACAGAAATTTTGCGGATTGGTCAATCCGTTCGCGAGATATGGCAGTTTGGAGGTAAGAATCGCTTGAGAAACTCAAAATTTTCGTAGTTCTGATGCTCGAAACGAATAACTAGAACGGACTAGGGGAAAAGTACGCAAACCGTTGTAATCGGGCGACTTTCTACTTTCAGATGCAACAGAAATTTTGCGGATTGGTCAATCCGTTCGCCAGATATGGCAGTTTGGAGGTAAGAAACGCTTGAGAAACTCAAAATTTTCGCAGTTCTGATGCTCGAAACGAATAACTAGAACGGCCTAGGGGAAAAGTACGCATACCGTTGTAATCGGGCGAGTTTCTACTTTCAGATGCAACAGAAATTTTGCGGATTAGTCAATCCGTTCGCGAGATATGGCAGTTTGGAGGTAAGAAACGCTTGAGAAACTCAAAATTTTCGCAGTTCTGATGCTCGACAAGCATAACTAGAACGGTTTAGGGGAAAAGTACGCATACCGTTGTAATCGGGCGAGTTTCTACTTTCAGATGCAACAGAAATTTTGCGGATTGGTCAATCCGTTCGCGAGATATGGCAGTTTGGAGGTAAGAAACGCTTGAGAAACTCAAAATTTTCGCAGTTCTGATGCTCGACAAGCATAACGAGAACGGTCTAGGGGAAAAGTACGCATACCGTTGTAATCGCGCGACTTTCTACTTTCAGATGAAACAGAAATTTTGCGGATTGGTCAATCCGTTCGCGAGATATGGCAGTTTGGAGGTAAGAAACGCTTGAGAAACTCAAAATTTTCGCAGTTCTGATGCTCGACAAGCATAACGAGAACGGTCTAGGGGAAAAGTACGCATACCGTTGTAATCGCGCGACTTTCTACTTTCAGATGAAACAGAAATTTTGCGGATTGGTCAATCCGTTCGCGAGATATGGCAGTTTGGAGGTAAGAAACGCTTGAGAAACTCAAAATTTTCGCAGTTCTGATGCTCGACAAGCATAACGAGAACGGTCTAGGGGAAAAGTACGCATACCGTTGTAATCGCGCGAGTTTCTACTTTCAGATGCAACAGAAATTTTGCGGATTGGTCAATCCGTTCGCGAGATATGGCAGTTTGGAGGTAAGAATCGCTTGAGAAACTCAAAATTTTCGTAGTTCTGATGCTCGAAACGAATAACTAGAACGGACTAGGGGAAAAGTACGCAAACCGTTGTAATCGGGCGACTTTCTACTTTCAGATGCAACAGAAATTTTGCGGATTGGTCAATCCGTTCGCCAGATATGGCAGTTTGGAGGTAAGAAACGCTTGAGAAACTCAAAATTTTCGCAGTTCCGATGCTCGAAACGAATAACTAGAACGGCCTAGGGGAAAAGTACGCATACCGTTGTAATCGGGCGAGTTTCTACTTTCAGATGCAACAGAAATTTTGCGGATTAGTCAATCCGTTCGCGAGATATGGCAGTTTGGAGGTAAGAAACGCTTGAGAAACTCAAAATTTTCGCAGTTCTGATGCTCGACAAGCATAACTAGAACGGTTTAGGGGAAAAGTACGCATACCGTTGTAATCGGGCGAGTTTCTACTTTCAGATGCAACAGAAATTTTGCGGATTGGTCAATCCGTTCGCGAGATATGGCAGTTTGTAGGTAAGAAACGCTTGAGAAACTCAACATTTTCGCAGTTCTGATGCTCGAAACGAATAACTAGAACTGCCTAGGGGAAAAGTACGCATTCCGTTGTAATCGGGCGAGTTTCTACTTTCAGATGCAACAGAAATTTTGCGGATTGGTCAATCCGTTCGCGAGATATGGAAGTTTGGAGGTAAGAATCGCTTGAGAAACTCAAAATTTTCGCAGTTCTGATGCTCGAAACGAATAACTAGAACGGACTAGGGGAAAAGTACGCATATCGTTGTAATCGGGCGAGTTTCTACTTTCAGATGCAACCGAAATTTTGCGGATTAGTCAATCCGTTCGCGAGATATGGCAGTTTGGAGGTAAGAAACGCTTGAGAAACTCAAAATTTTCGCAGTTCTGATGCTCGACAAGCATAACGAGAACGGTCTAGGGGAAAAGTACGCATACCGTTGTAATCGCGCGACTTTCTACTTTCAGATGAAACAGAAATTTTGCGGATTGGTCAATCCGTTCGCGAGATATGGCAGTTTGGAGGTAAGAAACGCTTGAGAAACTCAAAATTTTCGCAGTTCTGATGCTCGACAAGCATAACGAGAACGGTCTAGGGGAAAAGTACGCATACCGTTGTAATCGCGCGACTTTCTACTTTCAGATGAAACAGAAATTTTGCGGATTGGTCAATCCGTTCGCGAGATATGGCAGTTTGGAGGTAAGAAACGCTTGAGAAACTCAAAATTTTCGCAGTTCTGATGCTCGACAAGCATAACGAGAACGGTCTAGGGGAAAAGTACGCATACCGTTGTAATCGCGCGAGTTTCTACTTTCAGATGCAACAGAAATTTTGCGGATTGGTCAATCCGTTCGCGAGATATGGCAGTTTGGAGGTAAGAATCGCTTGAGAAACTCAAAATTTTCGTAGTTCTGATGCTCGAAACGAATAACTAGAACGGACTAGGGGAAAAGTACGCAAACCGTTGTAATCGGGCGACTTTCTACTTTCAGATGCAACAGAAATTTTGCGGATTGGTCAATCCGTTCGCCAGATATGGCAGTTTGGAGGTAAGAAACGCTTGAGAAACTCAAAATTTTCGCAGTTCTGATGCTCGAAACGAATAACTAGAACGGCCTAGGGGAAAAGTATGCATACCGTTGTAATCGGGCGAGTTTCTACTTTCAGATGCAACAGAAATTTTGCGGATTAGTCAATCCGTTCGCGAGATATGGCAGTTTGGAGGTAAGAAACGCTTGAGAAACTCAAAATTTTCGCAGTTCTGATGCTCGACAAGCATAACTAGAACGGTTTAGGGGAAAAGTACGCATACCGTTGTAATCGGGCGAGTTTCTACTTTCAGATGCAACAGAAATTTTACGGATTGGTCAATCCGTTCGCGAGATATGGCAGTTTGTAGGTAAGAAACGCTTGAGAAACTCAACATTTTCGCAGTTCTGATGCTCGAAACGAATAACTAGAACGGCCTAGGGGAAAAGTACGCATTCCTTTGTAATCGGGCGAGTTTCTACTTTCAGATGCAACAGAAATTTTGCGGATTGGTCAATCCGTTCGCGAGATATGGAAGTTTGGAGGTAAGAATCGCTTGAGAAACTCAAAATTTTCGCAGTTCTGATGCTCGAAACGAATAACTAGAACGGCCTAGGGGAAAAGTACGCATACCGTTGTAATCGGGCGAGTTTCTACTTTCAGATGCAACAGAAATTTTGCGGATTAGTCAATCCGTTCGCGAGATATGGCAGTTTGTAGGTAAGAAACGCTAGAGAAACTCAACATTTTCGCAGTTCTGATGCTCGAAACGAATAACTAGAACGGCCTAGGGGAAAAGTACGCATTCCGTTGTAATCGGGCGAGTTTCTACTTTCAGATGCAACAGAAAGTTTGCGGATTGGTCAATCCGTTCGCGAGATATGGCAGTTTGGATGTAAGAATCGCTTGAGAAACTCAAAATTTTCACAGTTCTGATGCTCGAAACGAATAACTAGAACGGACTAGGGGAAAAGTACGCATATCGTTGTAATCGGGCGAGTTTCTACTTTCAGATGCAACCGAAATTTTGCGGATTAGTCAATCCGTTCGCGAGATATGGCAGTTTGGAGGTAAGAAACGCTTGAGAAACTCAAAATTTTCGCAGTTCTGATGCTCGACAAGCATAACGAGAACGGTCTAGGGGAAGAGTACGCATACCGTTGTAATCGCGCGACTTTCTACTTTCAGATGAAACAGAAATTTTGCGGATTGGTCAATCCGTTCGCGAGATATGGCAGTTTGGAGGTAAGAAACGCTTGAGAAACTCAAAATTTCCGCAGTTCTGATGCTCGACAAGCATAACGAGAACGGTCTAGGGGAAAAGTACGCATACCGTTGTAATCGGGCGAGGTTCTACTTTCAGAAGCATCAGAAATTTGGCGGATTGGTCAATCCGTTCGCGAGATATGGCAGTTTGGAAGTAAGAAACGCTAGAGAAACTCAAAATTTTCGCAGTTCTGATGCTCGAAACGATTAACTAGAACGGCCTAGGGGAAAAGTACGCATACCGTTGTAATCGGGCGAGTTTCTACTTTCAGATGCAACAGAAATTTTGCGGATTAGTCAATCCGTTCGCGAGATATGGCAGTTTGTAGGTAAGAAACGCTTGAGAAACTCAACATTTTCGCAGTTCTGATGCTCGAAACGAATAACTAGAACGGCCTAGGGGAAAAGTACGCATTCCGTTGTAATCGGGCGAGTTTCTACTTTCAGATGCAACAGAAAGTTTGCGGATTGGTCAATCCGTTCGCGAGATATGGCAGTTTGGAGGTAAGAATCGCTTGAGAAACTCAAAATTTTCGCAGTTCTGATGCTCGAAACGAATAACTAGAACGGACTAGGGGAAAAGTACGCATATCGTTGTAATCGGGCGAGTTTCTACTTTCAGATGCAACCGAAATTTTGCGGATTGGTCAATCCGTTCGCCAGATATGGCAGTTTGGAGGTAAGAAACGCTTGAGAAACTCAAAATTTTCGCAGTTCTGATGCTCGAAACGAATAACTAGAACGGCCTAGGGGAAAAGTACGCATACCGTTGTAATCGGGCGAGTTTCTACTTTCAGATGCAACAGAAATTTTGCGGATTAGTCAATCCGTTCGCGAGATATGGCAGTTTGGAGGTAAGAAACGCTTGAGAAACTCAAAATTTTCGCAGTTCTGATGCTCGACAAGCATAACGAGAACGGTCTAGGGGAAAAGTACGCATACCGTTGTAATCGCGCGACTTTCTACTTTCAGATGCAACAGAAATTTTGCGGATTGGTCAATCCGTTCGCGAGATATGGCGGTTTGGAGGTAAGAAACGCTCCAGCAACTCAAAATTTTCGCAGTTCTGATGCTCGAAACGAATAACGAGAACGGACTAGGGGAAAAGTACGCATACAGTTGTAATCGGGCGAGTTTCTACTTTCAGATGCAACAGAAATTTTGCGGATTAGTCAATCCGTTCGCGAGATATGGCAGTTTGTAGGTAAGAAACGCTTGAGAAACTCAACATTTTCGCAGTTCTGATGCTCGAAACGAATAACTAGAACGGCCTAGGGGAAAAGTACGCATACCGTTGTAATCGGGCGAGTTTCTACTTTCAGATGCAACAGAAATTTTGCGGATTAGTCGATCCGTTCGCGAGATATGGCAGTTTGGATGTAAGGAACGCTTGAGAAACTCAAAATTTTCGCAGTTCTGATGCTCGACAAGCATAACTAGAACGGTTTAGGGGAAAAGTACGCATACCGTTGTAATCGGGCGAGTTTCTACTTTCAGATGCAACAGAAATTTTGCGGATTGGTCAATCCGTTCGCGAGATATGGCAGTTTGTAGGTAAGAAACGCTTGAGAAACTCAACATTTTCGCAGTTCTGATGCTCGAAACGAATAACTAGAACGGCCTAGGGGAAAAGTACGCATTCGGTTGTAATCGGGCGAGTTTCTACTTTCAGATGCAACAGAAATTTTGCGGATTGGTCAATCCGTTCGCGAGATATGGCAGTTTGGAGGTAAGAATCGCTTGAGAAACTCAAAATTTTCGCAGTTCTGATGCTCGAAACGAATAACTAGAACGGACTAGGGGAAAAGTACGCATATCGTTGTAATCGGGCGAGTTTCTACTTTCAGATGCAACCGAAATTTTGCGGATTGGTCGATCCGTTCGCCAGATATGGCAGTTTGGAGGTAAGAAACGCTTGAGAAACTCAAGATTTTCGCAGTTCTGATGCTCGAAACGAATAACTAGAACGGCCTAGGGGAAAAGTACGCATTCCGTTGTAATCGGGCGAGTTTCTACTTTCAGATGCAACAGAAAGTTTGCGGATTGGTCAATCCGTTCGCGAGATATGGCAGTTTGGAGGTAAGAATCGCTTGAGAAACTCAAAATTTTCGCAGTTCTGATGCTCGAAACGAATAACTAGAACGGACTAGGGGAAAAGTACGCATATCGTTGTAATCGGGCGAGTTTCTACTTTCAGATGCAACCGAAATTTTGCGGATTGGTCAATCCGTTCGCCAGATATGGCAGTTTGGAGGTAAGAAACGCTTGAGAAACTCAAAATTTTCGCAGTTCTGATGCTCGAAACGAATAACTAGAACGGCCTAGGGGAAAAGTACGCACACCGTTGTAATCGGGCGAGTTTCTACTTTCAGATGCAACAGAAATTTTGCGGATTAGTCAATCCGTTCGCGAGATGTGGCAGTTTGGAGGTAAGGAACGCTTGAGAAACTCAAAATTTTCGCAGTTCTGATGCTCGACAAGCATAACGAGAACGGTCCAGGGGAAAAGTACGCATACCGTTGTAATCGCGCGACTTTCTACTTTCAGATGCAACAGGAATTTTGCGGATTGGTCAATCCGTTCGCGAGATATGGCGGTTTGGAGGTAAGAAACGCTCCAGAAACTCAAAATTTTCGCAGTTCTGATGCTCGAAACGAATAACGAGAACGGACTAGGGGAAAAGTACGCATACAGTTGTAATCGGGCGAGTTTCTACTTTCAGATGCAACAGAAATTTGGCGGATTGATCAATCCGTTCGCGAGATATGGCAGTTTGGAAGTAAGAAACGCTAGAGAAACTCAAAATTTTCGCAGTTCTGATGCTCGAAACGATTAACTAGAACGGACTAGGGGAAAAGTACGCATACCGTTGTAATCGGGCGAGTTTCTACTTTCAGATGCAACAGAAATTTTGCGGATTAGTCAATCCGTTCGCGAGATATGGCAGTTTGGAGGTAAGAAACGCTTGAGAAACTTAAAATTTTCGCAGTTCTGATGCTCGACAAGCATAACGAGAACGGTCTAGGGGAAAAGTACGCATACCGTTGTAATTGCGCGACTTTCTACTTTCAGATGAAACAGAAATTTTGCGGATTGGTCAATCCGTTCGCGAGATATGGCAGTTTGGAAGTATGAAACACTTGAGAAACACAAAATTTTCGCAGTTCTGATGCTCGAAACGAATAACTAGAGCGGCCTAGGGGAAAAGTACGCATACCGTTGTAATCGGGCGAGTTTCTACTTTCAGATGCAACAGAAATTTGGCGGATTGGTCAATCCGTTCGCGAGATATGGCAGTTTGGAAGTAAGAAACGCTAGAGAAACTCAAAATTTTCGCAGTTCTGATGCTCGACAAGCATAACGAGAACGGTCTAGGGGAAAAGTACGCATACCGTTGTAATCGGGCGAGGTTCTACTTTCAGATGCATCAGAAATTTGGCGGATTGGTCAATCCGTTCGCGAGATATGGCAGTTTGGAGGTAAGAAACGCTTGAGAAACTCAAAATTTTCGCAGTTCTGATGCTCGACAAGCATAACTAGAACGGTTTAGGGGAAAAGTACGCATACCGTTGTAATCGGGCGAGTTTCTACTTTCAGATGCAACAGAAATTTTGCGGATTGGTCAATCCGTTCGCGAGATATGGCAGTTTGTAGGTAAGAAACGCTTGAGAAACTCAACATTTTCGCAGTTCTGATGCTCGAAACGAATAACTAGAACGGACTAGGGGAAAAGTACGCATATCGTTGTAATCGGGCGAGTTTCTACTTTCAGATGCAACCGAAATTTTGCGGATTGGTCAATCCGTTCGCCAGATATGGCAGTTTGGAGGTAAGAAACGCTTGAGAAACTCAAAATTTTCGCAGTTCTGATGCTCGAAACGAATAACTAGAACGGCCTAGGGGAAAAGTACGCACACCGTTGCAATCGGGCGAGTTTCTACTTTCAGATGCAACAGAAATTTTGCGGATTAGTCAATCCGTTCGCGAGATGTGGCAGTTTGGAGGTAAGGAACGCTTGAGAAACTCAAAATTTTCGCAGTTCTGATGCTCGACAAGCATAACGAGAACGGTCTAGGGGAAAAGTACGCATACCGTTGTAATCGCGCGACTTTCTACTTTCAGATGCAACAGAAATTTTGCGGATTGGTCAATCCGTTCGCGAGATATGGCGGTTTGGAGGTAAGAAACGCTCCAGAAACTCAAAATTTTCGCAGTTCTGATGCTCGAAACGAATAACGAGAACGGACTAGGGGAAAAGTACGCATACAGTTGTAATCGGGCGAGTTTCTACTTTCAGATGCAACAGAAATTTGGCGGATTGATCAATCCGTTCGCGAGATATGGCAGTTTGGAAGTAAGAAACGCTAGAGAAACTCAAAATTTTCGCAGTTCTGATGCTCGAAACGATTAACTAGAACGGACTAGGGGAAAAGTACGCATACCGTTGTAATCGGGCGAGTTTCTACTTTCAGATGCAACAGAAATTTTGCGGATTAGTCAATCCGTTCGCGAGATATGGCAGTTTGGAGGTAAGAAACGCTTGAGAAACTTAAAATTTTCGCAGTTCTGATGCTCGACAAGCATAACGAGAACGGTCTAGGGGAAAAGTACGCATACCGTTGTAATTGCGCGACTTTCTACTTTCAGATGAAACAGAAATTTTGCGGATTGGTCAATCCGTTCGCGAGATATGGCAGTTTGGAAGTATGAAACACTTGAGAAACACAAAATTTTCGCAGTTCTGATGCTCGAAACGAATAACTAGAGCGGCCTAGGGGAAAAGTACGCATACCGTTGTAATCGGGCGAGTTTCTACTTTCAGATGCAACAGAAATTTGGCGGATTGGTCAATCCGTTCGCGAGATATGGCAGTTTGGAAGTAAGAAACGCTAGAGAAACTCAAAATTTTCGCAGTTCTGATGCTCGACAAGCATAACGAGAACGGTCTAGGGGAAAAGTACGCATACCGTTGTAATCGGGCGAGGTTCTACTTTCAGATGCATCAGAAATTTGGCGGATTGGTCAATCCGTTCGCGAGATATGGCAGTTTGGAGGTAAGAAACGCTTGAGAAACTCAAAATTTTCGCAGTTCTGATGCTCGACAAGCATAACTAGAACGGTTTAGGGGAAAAGTACGCATACCGTTGTAATCGGGCGAGTTTCTACTTTCAGATGCAACAGAAATTTTGCGGATTGGTCAATCCGTTCGCGAGATATGGCAGTTTGTAGGTAAGAAACGCTTGAGAAACTCAACATTTTCGCAGTTCTGATGCTCGAAACGAATAACTAGAACGGCCTAGGGGAAAAGTACGCATTCGGTTGTAATCGGGCGAGTTTCTACTTTCAGATGCAACAGAAATTTTGCGGATTGGTCAATCCGTTCGCGAGATATGGCAGTTTGGAGGTAAGAATCGCTTGAGAAACTCAAAATTTTCGCAGTTCTGATGCTCGAAACGAATAACTAGAACGGACTAGGGGAAGAGTACGCATATCGTTGTAATCGGGCGAGTTTCTACTTTCAGATGCAACCGAAATTTTGCGGATTGGTCGATCCGTTCGCCAGATATGGCAGTTTGGAGGTAAGAAACGCTTGAGAAACTCAAAATTTTCGCAGTTCTGATGCTCGAAACGAATAACTAGAACGGCCTAGGGGAAAAGTACGCATACCGTTGTAATCGGGCGAGTTTCTACTTTCAGATGCAGCAGAAATTTTGCGGATTAGTCAATCCGTTCGCGAGATATGGCAGTTTGTAGGTAAGAAACGCTAGAGAAACTCAAAATTTTCGCAGTTCTGATGCTCGAAACGAATAACTAGAACGGCCTAGGGGAAAAGTACGCATTCCGTTGTAATCGGGCGAGTTTCTACTTTCAGATGCAACAGAAAGTTTGCGGATTGGTCAATCCGTTCGCGAGATATGGCAGTTTGGATGTAAGAATCGCTTGAGAAACTCAAAATTTTCGCAGTTCTGATGCTCGAAACGAATAACTAGAACGGACTAGGGGAAAAGTACGCATATCGTTGTAATCGGGCGAGTTTCTACTTTCAGATGCAACCGAAATTTTGCGGATTAGTCAATCCGTTCGCGAGATATGGCAGTTTGGAGGTAAGAAACGCTTGAGAAACTCAAAATTTTCGCAGTTCTGATGCTCGACAAGCATAACGAGAACGGTCTAGGGGAAAAGTACGCATACCGTTGTAATCGCGCGACTTTCTACTTTCAGATGAAACAGAAATTTTGCGGATTGGTCAATCCGTTCGCGAGATATCGCAGTTTGGAGGTAAGAAACGCTTGAGAAACTCAAAATTTTCGCAGTTCTGATGCTCGACAAGCATAACGAGAACGGTCTAGGGGAAAAGTACGCATACCGTTGTAATCGCGCGAGTTTCTACTTTCAGATGCAACAGAAATTTTGCGGATTGGTCAATCCGTTCGCGAGATATGGCAGTTTGGAGGTAAGAATCGCTTGAGAAACTCAAAATTTTCGTAGTTCTGATGCTCGAAACGAATAACTAGAACGGACTAGGGGAAAAGTACGCAAACCGTTGTAATCGGGCGACTTTCTACTTTCAGATGCAACAGAAATTTTGCGGATTGGTCAATCCGTTCGCCAGATATGGCAGTTTGGAGGTAAGAAACGCTTGAGAAACTCAAAATTTTCGCAGTTCTGATGCTCGAAACGAATAACTAGAACGGCCTAGGGGAAAAGTACGCATACCGTTGTAATCGGGCGAGTTTCTACTTTCAGATGCAGCAGAAATTTTGCGGATTAGTCAATCCGTTCGCGAGATATGGCAGTTTGTAGGTAAGAAACGCTAGAGAAACTCAAAATTTTCGCAGTTCTGATGCTCGAAACGAATAACTAGAACGGCCTAGGGGAAAAGTACGCATTCCGTTGTAATCGGGCGAGTTTCTACTTTCAGATGCAACAGAAAGTTTGCGGATTGGTCAATCCGTTCGCGAGATATGGCAGTTTGGATGTAAGAATCGCTTGAGAAACTCAAAATTTTCGCAGTTCTGATGCTCGAAACGAATAACTAGAACGGACTAGGGGAAAAGTACGCATATCGTTGTAATCGGGCGAGTTTCTACTTTCAGATGCAACCGAAATTTTGCGGATTAGTCAATCCGTTCGCGAGATATGGCAGTTTGGAGGTAAGAAACGCTTGAGAAACTCAAAATTTTCGCAGTTCTGATGCTCGACAAGCATAACGAGAACGGTCTAGGGGAAAAGTACGCATACCGTTGTAATCGCGCGACTTTCTACTTTCAGATGAAACAGAAATTTTGCGGATTGGTCAATCCGTTCGCGAGATATGGCAGTTTGGAGGTAAGAAACGCTTGAGAAACTCAAAATTTTCGCAGTTCTGATGCTCGACAAGCATAACGAGAACGGTCTAGGGGAAAAGTACGCATACCGTTGTAATCGCGCGAGTTTCTACTTTCAGATGCAACAGAAATTTTGCGGATTGGTCAATCCGTTCGCGAGATATGGCAGTTTGGAGGTAAGAATCGCTTGAGAAACTCAAAATTTTCGTAGTTCTGATGCTCGAAACGAATAACTAGAACGGACTAGGGGAAAAGTACGCAAACCGTTGTAATCGGGCGACTTTCTACTTTCAGATGCAACAGAAATTTTGCGGATTGGTCAATCCGTTCGCCAGATATGGCAGTTTGGAGGTAAGAAACGCTTGAGAAACTCAAAATTTTCGCAGTTCTGATGCTCGAAACGAATAACTAGAACGGCCTAGGGGAAAAGTACGCATACCGTTGTAATCGGGCGAGTTTCTACTTTCAGACGCAACAGAAATTTTGCGGATTAGTCAATCCGTTCGCGAGATATGGCAGTTTGGAGGTAAGAAACGCTTGAGAAACTCAACATTTTCGCAGTTCTGATGCTCGAAACGAATAACTAGAACGGCCTAGGGGAAAAGTACGCATTCCGTTGTAATCGGGCGAGTTTCTACTTTCAGATGCAACAGAAAGTTTGCGGATTGGTCAATCCGTTCGCGAGATATGGCAGTTTGGATGTAAGAATCGCTTGAGAAACTCAAAATTTTCGCAGTTCTGATGCTCGAAACGAATAACTAGAACGGACTAGGGGAAAAGTACGCATATCGTTGTAATCGGGCGAGTTTCTACTTTCAGATGCAACCGAAATTTTGCGGATTAGTCAATCCGTTCGCGAGATATGGCAGTTTGGAGGTAAGAAACGCTTGAGAAACTCAAAATTTTCGCAGTTCTGATGCTCGACAAGCATAACGAGAACGGTCTAGGGGAAAAGTACGCATACCGTTGTAATCGCGCGACTTTCTACTTTCAGATGAAACAGAAATTTTGCGGATTGGTCAATCCGTTCGCGAGATATGGCAGTTTGGAGGTAAGAAACGCTTGAGAAACTCAAAATTTTCGCAGTTCTGATGCTCGACAAGCATAACGAGAACGGTCTAGGGGAAAAGTACGCATACCGTTGTAATCGCGCGAGTTTCTACTTTCAGATGCAACAGAAATTTTGCGGATTGGTCAATCCGTTCGCGAGATATGGCAGTTTGGAGGTAAGAATCGCTTGAGAAACTCAAAATTTTCGTAGTTCTGATGCTCGAAACGAATAACTAGAACGGACTAGGGGAAAAGTACGCAAACCGTTGTAATCGGGCGACTTTCTACTTTCAGATGCAACAGAAATTTTGCGGATTGGTCAATCCGTTCGCCAGATATGGCAGTTTGGAGGTAAGAAACGCTTGAGAAACTCAAAATTTTCGCAGTTCTGATGCTCGAAACGAATAACTAGAACGGCCTAGGGGAAAAGTACGCATACCGTTGTAATCGGGCGAGTTTCTACTTTCAGACGCAACAGAAATTTTGCGGATTAGTCAATCCGTTCGCGAGATATGGCAGTTTGGAGGTAAGAAACGCTTGAGAAACTCAAAATTTTCGCAGTTCTGATGCTCGACAAGCATAACTAGAACGGTTTAGGGGAAAAGTACGCATACCGTTGTAATCGGGCGAGTTTCTACTTTCAGATGCAACAGAAATTTTGCGGATTGGTCAATCCGTTCGCGAGATATGGCAGTTTGGAGGTAAGAAACGCTTGAGAAACTCAAAATTTTCGCAGTTCTGATGCTCGACAAGCATAACGAGAACGGTCTAGGGGAAAAGTACGCATACCGTTGTAATCGCGCGACTTTCTACTTTCAGATGAAACAGAAATTTTGCGGATTGGTCAATCCGTTCGCGAGATATGGCAGTTTGGAGGTAAGAAACGCTTGAGAAACTCAAAATTTTCGCAGTTCTGATGCTCGACAAGCATAACGAGAACGGTCTAGGGGAAAAGTACGCATACCGTTGTAATCGCGCGACTTTCTACTTTCAGATGAAACAGAAATTTTGCGGATTGGTCAATCCGTTCGCGAGATATGGCAGTTTGGAGGTAAGAAACGCTTGAGAAACTCAAAATTTTCGCAGTTCTGATGCTCGACAAGCATAACGAGAACGGTCTAGGGGAAAAGTACGCATACCGTTGTAATCGCGCGAGTTTCTACTTTCAGATGCAACAGAAATTTTGCGGATTGGTCAATCCGTTCGCGAGATATGGCAGTTTGGAGGTAAGAATCGCTTGAGAAACTCAAAATTTTCGTAGTTCTGATGCTCGAAACGAATAACTAGAACGGACTAGGGGAAAAGTACGCATACCGTTGTAATCGCGCGACTTTCTACTTTCAGATGAAACAGAAATTTTGCGGATTGGTCAATCCGTTCGCGAGATATGGCAGTTTGGAGGTAAGAAACGCTTGAGAAACTCAAAATTTTCGCAGTTCTGATGCTCGACAAGCATAACGAGAACGGTCTAGGGGAAAAGTACGCATACCGTTGTAATCGCGCGACTTTCTACTTTCAGATGAAACAGAAATTTTGCGGATTGGTCAATCCGTTCGCGAGATATGGCAGTTTGGAGGTAAGAAACGCTTGAGAAACTCAAAATTTTCGCAGTTCTGATGCTCGACAAGCATAACGAGAACGGTCTAGGGGAAAAGTACGCATACCGTTGTAATCGCGCGAGTTTCTACTTTCAGATGCAACAGAAATTTTGCGGATTGGTCAATCCGTTCGCGAGATATGGCAGTTTGGAGGTAAGAATCGCTTGAGAAACTCAAAATTTTCGTAGTTCTGATGCTCGAAACGAATAACTAGAACGGACTAGGGGAAAAGTACGCAAACCGTTGTAATCGGGCGACTTTCTACTTTCAGATGCAACAGAAATTTTGCGGATTGGTCAATCCGTTCGCCAGATATGGCAGTTTGGAGGTAAGAAACGCTTGAGAAACTCAAAATTTTCGCAGTTCTGATGCTCGAAACGAATAACTAGAACGGCCTAGGGGAAAAGTACGCATACCGTTGTAATCGGGCGAGTTTCTACTTTCAGATGCAACAGAAATTTTGCGGATTAGTCAATCCGTTCGCGAGATATGGCAGTTTGGAGGTAAGAAACGCTTGAGAAACTCAAAATTTTCGCAGTTCTGATGCTCGACAAGCATAACTAGAACGGTTTAGGGGAAAAGTACGCATACCGTTGTAATCGGGCGAGTTTCTACTTTCAGATGCAACAGAAATTTTGCGGATTGGTCAATCCGTTCGCGAGATATGGCAGTTTGTAGGTAAGAAACGCTTGAGAAACTCAACATTTTCGCAGTTCTGATGCTCGAAACGAATAACTAGAACGGCCTAGGGGAAAAGTACGCATTCCGTTGTAATCGGGCGAGTTTCTACTTTCAGATGCAACAGAAATTTTGCGTATTGGTCAATCCGTTCGCGAGATATGGAAGTTTGGAGGTAAGAATCGCTTGAGAAACTCAAAATTTTCGCAGTTCTGATGCTCGAAACGAATAACTAGAACGGACTAGGGGAAAAGTACGCATATCGTTGTAATCGGGCGAGTTTCTACTTTCAGATGCAACCGAAATTTTGCGGATTAGTCAATCCGTTCGCGAGATATGGCAGTTTGGAGGTAAGAAACGCTTGAGAAACTCAAAATTTTCGCAGTTCTGATGCTCGACAAGCATAACGAGAACGGTCTAGGGGAAAAGTACGCATACCGTTGTAATCGCGCGACTTTCTACTTTCAGATGAAACAGAAATTTTGCGGATTGGTCAATCCGTTCGCGAGATATGGCAGTTTGGAGGTAAGAAACGCTTGAGAAACTCAAAATTTTCGCAGTTCTGATGCTCGACAAGCATAACGAGAACGGTCTAGGGGAAAAGTACGCATACCGTTGTAATCGCGCGACTTTCTACTTTCAGATGAAACAGAAATTTTGCGGATTGGTCAATCCGTTCGCGAGATATGGCAGTTTGGAGGTAAGAAACGCTTGAGAAACTCAAAATTTTCGCAGTTCTGATGCTCGACAAGCATAACGAGAACGGTCTAGGGGAAAAGTACGCATACCGTTGTAATCGCGCGAGTTTCTACTTTCAGATGCAACAGAAAGTTTGCGGATTGGTCAATCCGTTCGCGAGATATGGCAGTTTGGATGTAAGAATCGCTTGAGAAACTCAAAATTTTCGCAGTTCTGATGCTCGAAACGAATAACTAGAACGGACTAGGGGAAAAGTACGCATATCGTTGTAATCGGGCGAGTTTCTACTTTCAGATGCAACCGAAATTTTGCGGATTAGTCAATCCGTTCGCGAGATATGGCAGTTTGGAGGTAAGAAACGCTTGAGAAACTCAAAATTTTCGCAGTTCTGATGCTCGACAAGCATAACGAGAACGGTCTAGGGGAAGAGTACGCATACCGTTGTAATCGCGCGACTTTCTACTTTCAGATGAAACAGAAATTTTGCGGATTGGTCAATCCGTTCGCGAGATATGGCAGTTTGGAGGTAAGAAACGCTTGAGAAACTCAAAATTTTCGCAGTTCTGATGCTCGACAAGCATAACGAGAACGGTCTAGGGGAAAAGTACGCATACCGTTGTAATCGGGCGAGGTTCTACTTTCAGATGCATCAGAAATTTGGCGGATTGGTCAATCCGTTCGCGAGATATGGCAGTTTGGAAGTAAGAAACGCTAGAGAAACTCAAAATTTTCGCAGTTCTGATGCTCGAAACGATTAACTAGAACGGCCTAGGGGAAAAGTACGCATACCGTTGTAATCGGGCGAGTTTCTACTTTCAGATGCAACAGAAATTTTGCGGATTAGTCAATCCGTTCGCGAGATATGGCAGTTTGTAGGTAAGAAACGCTTGAGAAACTCAACATTTTCGCAGTTCTGATGCTCGAAACGAATAACTAGAACGGCCTAGGGGAAAAGAACGCATTCCGTTGTAATCGGGCGAGTTTCTACTTTCAGATGCAACAGAAAGTTTGCGGATTGGTCAATCCGTTCGCGAGATATGGCAGTTTGGAGGTAAGAATCGCTTGAGAAACTCAAAATTTTCGCAGTTCTGATGCTCGAAACGAATAACTAGAACGGACTAGGGGAAAAGTACGCATATCGTTGTAATCGGGCGAGTTTCTACTTTCAGATGCAACCGAAATTTTGCGGATTGGTCAATCCGTTCGCCAGATATGGCAGTTTGGAGGTAAGAAACGCTTGAGAAACTCAAAATTTTCGCAGTTCTGATGCTCGAAACGAATAACTAGAACGGCCTAGGGGAAAAGTACGCATACCGTTGTAATCGGGCGAGTTTCTACTTTCAGATGCAACAGAAATTTTGCGGATTAGTCAATCCGTTCGCGAGATATGGCAGTTTGGAGGTAAGAAACGCTTGAGAAACTCAAAATTTTCGCAGTTCTGATGCTCGACAAGCATAACGAGAACGGTCTAGGGGAAAAGTACGCATACCGTTGTAATCGCGCGACTTTCTACTTTCAGATGCAACAGAAATTTTGCGGATTGGTCAATCCGTTCGCGAGATATGGCGGTTTGGAGGTAAGAAACGCTCCAGCAACTCAAAATTTTCGCAGTTCTGATGCTCGAAACGAATAACGAGAACGGACTAGGGGAAAAGTACGCATACAGTTGTAATCGGGCGAGTTTCTACTTTCAGATGCAACAGAAATTTGGCGGATTGATCAATCCGTTCGCGAGATATGGCAGTTTGGAAGTAAGAAACGCTAGAGAAACTCAAAATTTTCGCAGTTCTGATGCTCGAAACGATTAACTAGAACGGACTAGGGGAAAAGTACGCATACCGTTGTAATCGGGCGAGTTTTCTACTTTCAGATGCAACAGAAATTTTGCGGATTAGTCAATCCGTTCGCGAGATATGGCAGTTTGGAGGTAAGAAACGCTTGAGAAACTCAAAATTTTCGCAGTTCTGATGCTCGACAAGCATAACGAGAACGGTCTAGGGGAAAAGTACGCATACCGTTGTAATCGCGCGACTTTCTACTTTCAGATGAAATAGAAATTTTGCGGATTGGTCAATCCGTTCGCGAGATATGGCAGTTTGGAAGTATGAAACACTTGAGAAACACAAAATTTTCGCAGTTCTGATGCTCGAAACGAATAACTAGAGCGGCCTAGGGGAAAAGTACGCATACCGTTGTAATCGGGCGAGTTTCTACTTTCAGATGCATCAGAAATTTGGCGGATTGGTCAATCCGTTCGCGAGATATGGCAGTTTGGAAGTAAGAAACGCTAGAGAAACTCAAAATTTTCGCAGTTCTGATGCTCGAAACGATTAACTAGAACGGCCTAGGGGAAAAGTACGCATACCGTTGTAATCGGGCGAGTTTCTACTTTCAGATGCAACAGAAATTTTGCGGATTGGTCAATCCGTTCGCGAGATATGGCAGTTTGGAGGTAAGAAACGCTCCAGAAACACAAAATTTTCGCGTTTCTGATGCTCGAAACGAATAACTAGAACGGACTAGGGGAAAAGTACGCATACCGTTGTAATCGGGCGAGTTTCTACTTTCAGATGCAACAGAAATTTTGCGGATTAGTCAATCCGTTCGCGAGATATGGCAGTTTGGAGGTAAGAAACGCTTGAGAAACTCAAAATTTTCGCAGTTCTGATGCTCGACAAGCATAACTAGAACGGTCTAGGGGATAAGTACGCATACCGTTGTAATCGGGCGACTTTCTACTTTCAGATGCAACAGAAATTTTGCGGATTGGTCAATCCGTTCGCGAGATATGGCAGTTTGGAGGTAAGAAACGCTCCAGAAACACAAAATTTTCGCGTTTCTGATGCTCGAAACGAATAACTAGAACGGACTAGGGGAAAAGTACGCATACCGTTGAAATCGGGCGAGTTTCTACTTTCAGATGCAACAGAAATTTTGCGGATTAGTCAATCCGTTCGCGAGATATGGCAGTTTGGAGGTAAGAAACGCTTGAGAAACTCAAAATTTTCGCAGTTCTGATGCTCGACAAGCATAGCTAGAACGGTCTAGGGGAAAAGTACGCATACCGTTGTAATCGGGCGACTTTCTACTTTCAGATGCAACAGAAATTTTGCGGATTGGTCAATCCGTTCGCGAGATATGGCGGTTTGGAGGTAAGAAACGATCCAGAAACTCAAAATTTTCGCAGTTCTGATGCTCGAAACGAATAACGAGAACGGACTAGGGGAAAAGTACGCATACAGTTGTAATCGGGCGAGTTTCTACTTTCAGATGCAACAGAAATTTGGCGGATTGATCAATCCGTTCGCGAGATATGGCAGTTTGGAAGTAAGAAACGCTAGAGAAACTCAAAATTTTCGCAGTTCTGATGCTCGAAACGATTAACTAGAACGGACTAGGGGAAAAGTACGCATACCGTTGTAATCGGGCGAGTTTCTACTTTCAGATGCAACAGAAATTTTGCGGATTAGTCAATCCATTCGCGAGATATGGCAGTTTGGAGGTAAGAAACGCTTGAGAAACTCAAAATTTTCGCAGTTCCGATGCTCGACAAGCATAACGAGAACGGTCTAGGGGAAAAGTACGCATACCGTTGTAATCGCGCGACTTTCTACTTTCAGATGAAATAGAAATTTTGCGGATTGGTCAATCCGTTCGCGAGATATGGCAGTTTGGAAGTATGAAACACTTGAGAAACACAAAATTTTCGCAGTTCTGATGCTCGAAACGAATAACTAGAGCGGCCTAGGGGAAAAGTACGCATACCGTTGTAATCGGGCGAGTTTCTACTTTCAGATGCATCAGAAATTTGGCGGATTGGTCAATCCGTTCGCGAGATATGGCAGTTTGGAAGTAAGAAACGCTAGAGAAACTCAAAATTTTCGCAGTTCTGATGCTCGAAACGATTAACTAGAACGGCCTAGGGGAAAAGTACGCATACCGTTGTAATCGGGCGAGTTTCTACTTTCAGATGCAACAGAAATTTTGCGGATTGGTCAATCCGTTCGCGAGATATGGCAGTTTGGAGGTAAGAAACGCTCCAGAAACACAAAATTTTCGCGTTTCTGATGCTCGAAACGAATAACTAGAACGGACTAGGGGAAAAGTACGCATACCGTTGTAATCGGGCGAGTTTCTACTTTCAGATGCAACAGAAATTTTGCGGATTAGTCAATCCGTTCGCGAGATATGGCAGTTTGGAGGTAAGAAACGCTTGAGAAACTCAAAATTTTCGCAGTTCTGATGCTCGACAAGCATAACTAGAACGGTCTAGGGGATAAGTACGCATACCGTTGTAATCGGGCGACTTTCTACTTTCAGATGCAACAGAAATTTTGCGGATTGGTCAATCCGTTCGCGAGATATGGCGGTTTGGAGGTAAGAAACGCTCCAGAAACTCAAAATTTTCGCAGTTCTGATGCTCGAAACGAATAACGAGAACGGACTAGGGGAAAAGTACGCATACAGTTGTAATCGGGCGAGTTTCTACTTTCAGATGCAACAGAAATTTTGCGGATTGGTCAATCCGTTCGCCAGATATGGCAGTTTGGAGGTAAGAAACGCTTGAGAAACTCAAAATTTTCGCAGTTCTGATGCTCGAAACGAATAACTAGAACAGCCTAGGGGAAAAGTACGCATACCGTTGTAATCGGGCGAGTTTCTACTTTCAGATGCAACAGAAATTTCGCGGATTAGTCAATCCGTTCGCGAGATATGGCAGTTTGGATGTAAGAAACGCTTGAGAAACTCAAAATTTTCGCAGTTCTGATGCACGACAAGCATAACGAGAACGGTCTAGGGGAAAAGTACGTATACCGTTGTAATCGGGCGACTTTCTACTTTCAGATAAAACAGAAATTTTGCGGATTGGTCAATCCGTTCCCGAGATATGGCAGTTTGGAGGTAAGAAACGCTTGAGAAACTCAAAATTTTCGCAGTTCTGATGCTCGAAACGAATAACTAGAACGGACTAGGGGAAAAGTACGCATACCGTTGTAATCGGGCGAGTTTCTACTTTCAGATGCAACAGAAATTTTGCGGATTGGTCAATCCGTTCGCCAGATATGGCAGTTTGGAGGTAAGAAACGCTTGAGAAACTCAAAATTTTCGCAGTTCTGATGCTCGAAACGAATAACTAGAACGGCCTAGGGGAAAAGTACGCATACCGTTGTAATCGGGCGAGTTTCTACTTTCAGATGCAACAGAAATTTTGCGGATTGGTCTATCCGTTCGCGAGATATGGCAGTTTGTAGGTAAGAAACGCTTGAGAAACTCAACATTTTCGCAGTTCTGATGCTCGAAACGAATAACTAGAACGGCCTAGGGGAAAAGTACGCATTCCGTTGTAATCGGGCGAGTTTCTACTTTCAGATGCAACAGAAATTTTGCGGATTGGTCAATCCGTTCGCGAGATATGGCACTTTGGAGGTAAGAATCGCTTGAGAAACTCAAAATTTTCGCAGTTCTGATGCTCGAAACGAATAACTAGAACGGACTAGGGGAAAAGTACGCATATCGTTGTAATCGGGGGAGTTTCTACTTTCAGATGCAGCAGAAATTTTGCGGATTGGTCAATCCGTTCGCCAGATATGGCAGTTTGGAGGTAAGAAACGCTTGAGAAACTCAAAATTTTCGCAGTTCTGATGCTCGAAACGAATAACTAGAACGGCCTAGGGGAAAAGTACGCATACCGTTGTAATCGGGCGAGTTTCTATTTTCAGATGCAACAGAAATTTTGCGGATTAGTCAATCCGTTCGCGAGATATGGCAGTTTGGAGGTAAGAAACGCTTGAGAAACTCAAAATTTTCGCAGTTCTGATGCTCGAAACGAATAACTAGAACGGCCTAGGGGAAAAGTACGCATACCGTTGTAATCGGGCGAGTTTCTACTTTCAGATGCAACAGAAATTTTGCGGATTAGTCAATCCGTTCGCGAGATATGGCAGTTTGGAGGTAAGAAACGCTTGAGAAACTCAAAATTTTCGCAGTTCTGATGCTCGACAAGCATAACGAGAACGGTCTAGGGGAAAAGTACGCATACCGTTGTAATCGCGCGACTTTCTACTTTCAGATGAAACAGAAATTTTGCGGATTGGTCAATCCGTTCGCGAGATATGGCAGTTTGGAAGTATGAAACACTTGAGAAACACAAAATTTTCGCAGTTCTGATGCTCGAAACGAATAACTAGAGCGGCCTAGGGGAAAAGTACGCATACCGTTGTAATCGGGAGAGTTTCTACTTTCAGATGCATCAGAAATTTGGCGGATTGGTCAATCCGTTCGCGAGATATGGCAGTTTGGAAGTAAGAAACGCTAGAGAAACTCAAAATTTTCGCAGTTCTGATGCTCGAAACGATTAACTAGAACGGCCTAGGGGAAAAGTACGCATACCGTTGTAATCGGGCGAGTTTCTACTTTCAGATGCAACAGAAATTTTGCGGATTGGTCAATCCGTTCGCGAGATATGGCAGTTTGGAGGTAAGAAACGCTCCAGAAACACAAAATTTTCGCAGTTCTGATGCTCGAAACGAATAACTAGAACGGACTAGGGGAAAAGTACGCATACCGTTGTAATCGGGTGAGTTTCTACTTTCAGATGCAACAGAAATTTTGCGGATTAGTCAATCCGTTCGCGAGATATGGCAGTTTGGAGGTAAGAAACGCTTGAGAAGCTCAAAATTTTCGCAGTTCTGATGCTCGACAAGCATAACTAGAACGGTCTAGGGGAAAAGTACGCATACCGTTGTAATCGGGCGACTTTCTACTTTCAGATGCAACAGAAATTTTGCGGATTGGTCAATCCGTTCGCGAGATATGGCGGTTTGGATGTAAGAAACGCTCCAGAAACTCAAAATTTTCGCAGTTCTGATGCTCGAAACGAATAACTAGAACGGACTAGGGGAAAAGTACGCATACAGTTGTAATCGGGCGAGTTTCTACTTTCAGATGCAACAGAAATTTTGCGGATTGGTCAATCCGTTCGCCAGATATGGCAGTTTGGAGGTAAGAAACGCTTGAGAAACTCAAAATTTTCGCAGTTCTGATGCTCGAAACGAATAACTAGAACGGCCTAGGGGAAAAGTACGCATACCGTTGTAATCGGGCGAGTTTCTACTTTCAGATGCAACAGAAATTTCGCGGATTAGTCAATCCGTTCGCGAGATATGGCAGTTTGGATGTAAGAAACGCTTGAGAAACTCAAAATTTTCGCAGTTCTGATGCTCGACAAGCATAACGAGAACGGTCTAGGGGAAAAGTACGTATACCGTTGTAATCGGGCGACTTTCTACTTTCAGATAAAACAGAAATTTTGCGGATTGGTCAATCCGTTCCCGAGATATGGCAGTTTGGAGGTAAGAAACGCTTGAGAAACTCAAAATTTTCGCAGTTCTGATGCTCGAAACGAATAACTAGAACGGCCTAGGGGAAAAGTATGCATACCGTTGTAATCGGGCGAGTTCCTACTTTCAGATGCAACAGAAATTTTGCGGATTGGTCAATCCGTTCGCGAGATATGGCAGTTTGGAAGTATGAAACACTTGAGAAACACAAAATTTTCGCAGTTCTGATGCTCGAAACGAATAACGAGAACGGTCTAGGGGAAAAGTACGCATACCGTTGTAATCGGGCGAGGTTCTACTTTCAGATGCAACAGAAATTTTGCGGATTAGTCAATCCGTTCGCGAGATATGGCAGTTTGGAGGTAAGAAACGCTTGAGAAACTCAAAATTTTCGCAGTTCTGATGCTCGACAAGCATAACTAGAACGGTCTAGGGGAAAAGTACGCATACCGTTGTAATCGGGCGACTTTCTACTTTCAGATGCAAAGGAAATTTTGCGGATTGGTCAATCCGCTCGCGAGATATGGCAGTTTGGATGTAAGCAACGCTTGAGAAACCCAAAATTTTCGCAGTTCTCATGCTCGAAACGAATAACTACAACGGCCTAGGGGAAAAGTACGCATACCGTTGTAATCGGGCGAGTTTCTACTTTCAGATGCAACAGAAATTTTGCGGATTGGTCAATCCGTTCGCGAGATATGGAAGTTTGTAGGTAAGACACGCTTGAGAAACTCAAAATTTTCGCAGTTCTGATGCTCGAAACGAATAACTAGAACGGCCTAGGGGAAAAGTACGCATACCGTTGTAATCGGGCGAGTTTCTACTTTCAGATGCATCAGAAATTTGGCGGATTGGTCAATCCGTTCGCGAGATATGGAAGTTTGGAAGTAAGAAACGCTTGAGAAACTCAAAATTTTCGCAGTTCTGATGCTCGAAACGAATAACTAGAACGGCCTAGGGGAAAAGTACGCATACCGTTGTAATCGGGCGAGTTTCTACTTTCAGATGCAACAGAAATTTTGCGGATTAGTCAATCCGTTCGCGAGATATGGCAGTTTGGAGGTAAGAAACGCTT
This sequence comes from Ptiloglossa arizonensis, assembly GCF_051014685.1. Classification (NCBI taxonomy): domain Eukaryota; kingdom Metazoa; phylum Arthropoda; class Insecta; order Hymenoptera; family Colletidae; genus Ptiloglossa; species Ptiloglossa arizonensis. Next base: position 117,437 of record NW_027479171.1, on the reverse strand, counting down.
GAGAAACTCAAAATTTTCGCAGTTCTGATGCTCGACAAGCATAACTAGAACGGTCTAGGGGAAAAGTACGCATACCGTTGTAATCGGGCGACTTTCTACTTTCAGATGCAACAGAAATTTTGCGGATTGGTCAATCCGCTCGCGAGATATGGCAGTTTGGAGGTAAGCAACGCTTGAGAAACCCAAAATTTTCGCAGTTCTCATGCTCGAAACGAATAACTACAACGGCCTAGGGGAAAAGTACGCATACCGTTGTAATCGGGCGTGTTTCTAATTTCAGATGCAACAGAAATTTTGCGGATTGGTCAATCCGTTCGCGTGATATGGCAGTTTGTAGGTAAGAAACGCTTGAGAAACTCAACATTTTCGCAGTTCTGATGCTCGAAACGAATAACTAGAACGGCCTAGGGAAAAAGTACGCATACCGTTATAATCGGGCGACTTTCTACTTTCAGATGCAACAGAAATTTTGCGGATTGGTCAATCCGTTCCCGAGATATGGCAGTTTGGAAGTATGAAACACTTGAGAAACACAAAATTTTCGCAGTTCTGATGCTCGAAACGAATAACTAGAACGGCCTAGGGGAAAGGTACGCATACCGTTGTAATCGGGCGAGTTTCTACTTTCAGATGCAACAGAAATTTTGCGGATTGGTCAATCCGTTCGCGAGATATGGCAGTTTGGAGGTAAGAAACGCTTGAGAAACTCAAAATTTTCGCAGTTCTGATGCTCGAAACGAATAACTAGAACAGCCTAGGGGAAAAGTATGCATACCGTTGTAATCGGGCGAGTTTCTACTTTCAGATGCAACAGAAATTTTGCGGATTGGTCAATCCGTTCGCGAGATATGGCAGTTTGGAAGTATGAAACACTTGAGAAACACAAAATTTTCGCAGTTCTGATGCTCGAAACGAAGAACTAGAGCGGCCTAGGGGAAAAGTACGCATACCGTTGTAATCGGGCGAGTTTCTACTTTCAGATGCATCAGAAATTTGGCGGATTGGTCAATCCGTTCGCGAGATATGGCAGTTTGGAAGTATGAAACACATGAGAAACACAAAATTTTCGCAGTTCTGATGCTCGAAACGAATAAATAGAGCGGCCTAGGGGAAAAGTACGCATACCGTTGTAATCGGGCGAGTTTCTACTTTCAGATGCATCAGAAATTTTGCGGATTGGTCAATCCGTTCGCGAGATATGGCAGTTTGTAGGTAAGAAACGCTTGAGAAACTCAAAATTTTCGCAGTTCTGATGCTCGACAAGCATAACTAGAACGATCTAGGGGAAAAGTACGCACACCGTTGTAATCGGTCGAGTTTCTACTTTCAGATGCAACAGAAATTTTGCGGATTGGTCAATCCGTTCGCGAGATATGGCAGTTTGTAGGTAAGAAACGCTTGAGAAACTCAACATTTTCGCAGTTCTGATGCTCGAAACGAATAACTAGAACGGCCTAGGGGAAAAGTACGCATACCGTTGTAATCGGGCGAGTTTCTACTTTCAGATGCAACAGAAATTTTGCGGATTGGTCAATCCGTTCGCGAGATATGGCAGTTTGGAAGTAAGAAACGCTAGAGAAACTCAAAATTTTCGCAGTTCTGATGCTCGAAACGATTAACTAGAACGGCCTAGGGGAAAAGTACGCATACCGTTGTAATCGGGCGAGTTTCTACTTTCAGATGCAACAGAAATTTTGCGGATTAGTGAATCCGTTCGCGAGATATGGCAGTTTGGAGGTAAGAAACGCTTGAGAAACTCAAAATTTTCGCAGTTCTGATGCTCGACAAGCATAACGAGAACGGTCTAGGGGAAAAGTACGCATACCGTTGTAATCGGGCGAGTTTCTACTTTCAGATGCATCAGAAATTTGGCGGATTGGTCAATCCGTTCGCGAGATATGGCAGTTTGGAGGTAAGAAACGCTTGAGAAACTGAACATTTTCGCAGTTCTGATGCTCGACAAGCATAACTAGAACCGCCTAGGGGAATAGTACGCATACCGTTGTAATCGCGCGAGTTTCTACTTTCAGATGCATCAGAAATTTTGCGGATTGGTCAATCCGTTCGCGAGATATGGCAGTTTGGAAGTATGAAACACTTGAGAAACACAAAATTTTCGCAGTTCTGATGCTCGAAACGAATAACTAGAACGGTCTAGGGGAAAAGTACGCATACCGTTGTAATCGGGCGACTTTCTACTTTCAGATGCAACAGAAATTTTGCGGATTGGTCAATCCGTTCGCGAGATATGGCAGTTTGTAGGTAAGAAACGCTTGAGAAACTCAAAATTTTCGCAGTTCTGATGCTCGAAACGAATAACTAGAACGGCCTAGGGGAAAAGTACGCATACCGTTGTAATCGGGCGAGTTTCTACTTTCAGATGCAACAGAAATTTTGCGGATTAGTCAATCCGTTCGCGAGATATGGCAGTTTGGATGTAAGAAACGCTTGAGAAACTCAAAATTTTCGCAGTTCTGATGCTCGACAAGCATAACGAGAACGGTCTAGGGGAAAAGTACGTATACCGTTGTAATCGGGCGACTTTCTACTTTCAGATAAAACAGAAATTTTGCGGATTGGTCAATCCGTTCCCGAGATATGGCAGTTTGGAGGTAAGAAACGCTTGAGAAACTCAAAATTTTCGCAGTTCTGATGCTCGAAACGAATAACTAGAACGGCCTAGGGGAAAAGTATGCATACCGTTGTAATCGGGCGGGTTTCTACTTTCAGATGCAACAGAAATTTTGCGGATTGGTCAATCCGTTCGCGAGATATGGCAGTTTGGAAGTATGAAACACTTGAGAAACACAAAATTTTCGCAGTTCTGATGCTCGAAACGAATAACTAGAGCGGCCTAGGGGAAAAGTACGCATACCGTTGTAATCGGGCGAGTTTCTACTTTCAGATGCATCAGAAATTTGGCGGATTGGTCAATCCGTTCGCGAGATATGGAAGTTTGGAAGTAAGAAACGCTTGAGAAACTCAAAATTTTCGCAGTTCTGATGCTCGAAACGAATAACTAGAACGGCCTAGGGGAAAAGTACGCATACCGTTGTAATCGGGCGAGTTTCTACTTTCAGATGCAACAGAAATTTTGCGGATTGGTCAATCCGTTCGCGAGATATGGCAGTTTGGAAGTATGAAACACTTGAGAAACACAAAATTTTCGCAGTTCTGATGCTCGAAACGAATAACTAGAGCGGCCTAGGGGAAAAGTACGCATACCGTTGTAATCGGGCGACTTTCTACTTTCAGATGCAACAGAAATTTTGCGGATTGGTCAATCCGTTCGCGAGATATGGCGGTTTGGAGGTAAGAAACGCTCCAGAAACTCAAAATTTTCGCAGTTCTGATGCTCGAAACGAATAACTAGAACGGACTAGGGGAAAAGTACGCATACAGTTTTAATCGGGCGAGTTTCTACTTTCAGATGCAACAGAAATTTTGCGGATTGGTCAATCCGTTCGCCAGATATGGCAGTTTGGAGGTAAGAAACGCTTGAGAAACTCAAAATTTTCGCAGTTCTGATGCTCGAAACGAATAACGAGAACGGTCTAGGGGAAAAGTACGCATACCGTTGTAATCGGGCGAGGTTCTACTTTCAGATGCAACAGAAATTTTGCGGATTAGTCAATCCGTTCGCGAGATATGGCAGTTTGGAGGTAAGAAACGCTTGAGAAACTCAAAATTTTCGCAGTTCTGATGCTCGACAAGCATAACTAGAACGGTCTAGGGGAAAAGTACGCATACCGTTGTAATCGGGCGACTTTCTACTTTCAGATGCAAAGGAAATTTTGCGGATTGGTCAATCCGCTCGCGAGATATGGCAGTTTGGATGTAAGCAACGCTTGAGAAACCCAAAATTTTCGCAGTTCTCATGCTCGAAACGAATAACTACAACGGCCTAGGGGAAAAGTACGCATACCGTTGTAATCGGGCGAGTTTCTACTTTCAGATGCAACAGAAATTTTGCGGATTGGTCAATCCGTTCGCGAGATATGGAAGTTTGTAGGTAAGACACGCTTGAGAAACTCAAAATTTTCGCAGTTCTGATGCTCGAAACGAATAACTAGAACGGCCTAGGGGAAAAGTACGCATACCGTTGTAATCGGGCGAGTTTCTACTTTCAGATGCATCAGAAATTTGGCGGATTGGTCAATCCGTTCGCGAGATATGGAAGTTTGGAAGTAAGAAACGCTTGAGAAACTCAAAATTTTCGCAGTTCTGATGCTCGAAACGAATAACTAGAACGGCCTAGGGGAAAAGTACGCATACCGTTGTAATCGGGCGAGTTTTTACTTTCAGATGCAACAGAAATTTTGCGGATTAGTCAATCCGTTCGCGAGATATGGCAGTTTGGAGGTATGAAACGCTTGAGAAACTCAAAATTTTCGCAGTTCTGATGCTCGACAAGCATAACTAGAACGGTCTAGGGGAAAAGTACGCATACCGTTGTAATCGGGCGACTTTCTACTTTCAGATGCAAAGGAAATTTTGCGGATTGGTCAATCCGCTCGCGAGATATGGCAGTTTGGATGTAAGCAACGCTTGAGAAACCCAAAATTTTCGCAGTTCTCATGCTCGAAACGAATAACTACAACGGCCTAGGGGAAAAGTACGCATACCGTTGTAATCGGGCGAGTTTCTACTTCCAGATGCAACAGAAATTTTGCGGATTGGTCAATCCGTTCGCGAGATATGGAAGTTTGTAGGTAAGACACGCTTGAGAAACTCAAAATTTTCGCAGTTCTGATGCTCGAAACGAATAACTAGAACGGCCTAGGGGAAAAGTACGCATACCGTTGTAATCGGGCGAGTTTCTACTTTCAGATGCAACAGAAATTTTGCGGATTAGTCAATCCGTTCGCGAGATATGGCAGTTTGGAGGTAAGAAACGCTTGAGAAACTCAAAATTTTCGCAGTTCTGATGCTCGACAAGCATAACTAGAACGGTCTAGGGGAAAAGTACGCATACCGTTGTAATCGGGCGACTTTCTACTTTCAGATGCAACAGAAATTTTGCGGATTGGTCAATCCGCTCGCGAGATATGGCAGTTTGGAGGTAAGCAACGCTTGAGAAACCCAAAATTTTCGCAGTTCTCATGCTCGAAACGAATAACTACAACGGCCTAGGGGAAAAGTACGCATACCGTTGTAATCGGGCGTGTTTCTAATTTCAGATGCAACAGAAATTTTGCGGATTGGTCAATCCGTTCGCGTGATATGGCAGTTTGTAGGTAAGAAACGCTTGAGAAACTCAACATTTTCGCAGTTCTGATGCTCGAAACGAATAACTAGATCGGCCTAGGGAAAAAGTACGCATACCGTTATAATCGGGCGACTTTCTACTTTCAGATGCAACAGAAATTTTGCGGATTGGTCAATCCGTTCCCGAGATATGGCAGTTTGGAAGTATGAAACACTTGAGAAACACAAAATTTTCGCAGTTCTGATGCTCGAAACGAATAACTAGAACGGCCTAGGGGAAAGGTACGCATACCGTTGTAATCGGGCGAGTTTCTACTTTCAGATGCAACAGAAATTTTGCGGATTGGTCAATCCGTTCGCGAGATATGGCAGTTTGGAGGTAAGAAACGCTTGAGAAACTCAAAATTTTCGCAGTTCTGATGCTCGAAACGAATAACTAGAACAGCCTAGGGGAAAAGTATGCATACCGTTGTAATCGGGCGAGTTTCTACTTTCAGATGCAACAGAAATTTTGCGGATTGGTCAATCCGTTCGCGAGATATGGCAGTTTGGAAGTATGAAACACTTGAGAAACACAAAATTTTCGCAGTTCTGATGCTCGAAACGAAGAACTAGAGCGGCCTAGGGGAAAAGTACGCATACCGTTGTAATCGGGCGAGTTTCTACTTTCAGATGCATCAGAAATTTGGCGGATTGGTCAATCCGTTCGCGAGATATGGCAGTTTGGAAGTATGAAACACATGAGAAACACAAAATTTTCGCAGTTCTGATGCTCGAAACGAATAAATAGAGCGGCCTAGGGGAAAAGTACGCATACCGTTGTAATCGGGCGAGTTTCTACTTTCAGATGCATCAGAAATTTTGCGGATTGGTCAATCCGTTCGCGAGATATGGCAGTTTGTAGGTAAGAAACGCTTGAGAAACTCAAAATTTTCGCAGTTCTGATGCTCGACAAGCATAACTAGAACGATCTAGGGGAAAAGTACGCACACCGTTGTAATCGGTCGAGTTTCTACTTTCAGATGCAACAGAAATTTTGCGGATTGGTCAATCCGTTCGCGAGATATGGCAGTTTGTAGGTAAGAAACGCTTGAGAAACTCAACATTTTCGCAGTTCTGATGCTCGAAACGAATAACTAGAACGGCCTAGGGGAAAAGTACGCATACCGTTGTAATCGGGCGAGTTTCTACTTTCAGATGCAACAGAAATTTTGCGGATTGGTCAATCCGTTCGCGAGATATGGCAGTTTGGAAGTAAGAAACGCTAGAGAAACTCAAAATTTTCGCAGTTCTGATGCTCGAAACGATTAACTAGAACGGCCTAGGGGAAAAGTACGCATACCGTTGTAATCGGGCGAGTTTCTACTTTCAGATGCAACAGAAATTTTGCGGATTAGTGAATCCGTTCGCGAGATATGGCAGTTTGGAGGTAAGAAACGCTTGAGAAACTCAAAATTTTCGCAGTTCTGATGCTCGACAAGCATAACGAGAACGGTCTAGGGGAAAAGTACGCATACCGTTGTAATCGGGCGAGTTTCTACTTTCAGATGCATCAGAAATTTGGCGGATTGGTCAATCCGTTCGCGAGATATGGCAGTTTGGAGGTAAGAAACGCTTGAGAAACTGAACATTTTCGCAGTTCTGATGCTCGACAAGCATAACTAGAACCGCCTAGGGGAATAGTACGCATACCGTTGTAATCGCGCGAGTTTCTACTTTCAGATGCATCAGAAATTTTGCGGATTGGTCAATCCGTTCGCGAGATATGGCAGTTTGGAAGTATGAAACACTTGAGAAACACAAAATTTTCGCAGTTCTGATGCTCGAAACGAATAACTAGAACGGTCTAGGGGAAAAGTACGCATACCGTTGTAATCGGGCGACTTTCTACTTTCAGATGCAACAGAAATTTTGCGGATTGGTCAATCCGTTCGCGAGATATGGCAGTTTGTAGGTAAGAAACGCTTGAGAAACTCAAAATTTTCGCAGTTCTGATGCTCGAAACGAATAACTAGAACGGCCTAGGGGAAAAGTACGCATACCGTTGTAATCGGGCGAGTTTCTACTTTCAGATGCAACAGAAATTTTGCGGATTAGTCAATCCGTTCGCGAGATATGGCAGTTTGGATGTAAGAAACGCTTGAGAAACTCAAAATTTTCGCAGTTCTGATGCTCGACAAGCATAACGAGAACGGTCTAGGGGAAAAGTACGTATACCGTTGTAATCGGGCGACTTTCTACTTTCAGATAAAACAGAAATTTTGCGGATTGATCAATCCGTTCCCGAGATATGGCAGTTTGGAGGTAAGAAACGCTTGAGAAACTCAAAATTTTCGCAGTTCTGATGCTCGAAACGAATAACTAGAACGGCCTAGGGGAAAAGTATGCATACCGTTGTAATCGGGCGGGTTTCTACTTTCAGATGCAACAGAAATTTTGCGGATTGGTCAATCCGTTCGCGAGATATGGCAGTTTGGAAGTATGAAACACTTGAGAAACACAAAATTTTCGCAGTTCTGATGCTCGAAACGAATAACTAGAGCGGCCTAGGGGAAAAGTACGCATACCGTTGTAATCGGGCGAGTTTCTACTTTCAGATGCATCAGAAATTTGGCGGATTGGTCAATCCGTTCGCGAGATATGGAAGTTTGGAAGTAAGAAACGCTTGAGAAACTCAAAATTTTCGCAGTTCTGATGCTCGAAACGAATAACTAGAACGGCCTAGGGGAAAAGTACGCATACCGTTGTAATCGGGCGAGTTTCTACTTTCAGATGCAACAGAAATTTTGCGGATTGGTCAATCCGTTCGCGAGATATGGCAGTTTGGAAGTATGAAACACTTGAGAAACACAAAATTTTCGCAGTTCTGATGCTCGAAACGAATAACTAGAGCGGCCTAGGGGAAAAGTACGCATACCGTTGTAATCGGGCGACTTTCTACTTTCAGATGCAACAGAAATTTTGCGGATTGGTCAATCCGTTCGCGAGATATGGCGGTTTGGAGGTAAGAAACGCTCCAGAAACTCAAAATTTTCGCAGTTCTGATGCTCGAAACGAATAACTAGAACGGACTAGGGGAAAAGTACGCATACAGTTTTAATCGGGCGAGTTTCTACTTTCAGATGCAACAGAAATTTTGCGGATTGGTCAATCCGTTCGCCAGATATGGCAGTTTGGAGGTAAGAAACGCTTGAGAAACTCAAAATTTTCGCAGTTCTGATGCTCGAAACGAATAACTAGAACGGCCTAGGGGAAAAGTACGCATACCGTTGTAATCGGGCGAGTTTCTACTTTCAGATGCAACAGAAATTTCGCGGATTAGTCAATCCGTTCTCGAGATATGGCAGTTTGGATGTAAGAAACGCTTGAGAAACTCAAAATTTTCGCAGTTCTGATGCTCGACAAGCATAACGAGAACGGTCTAGGGGAAAAGTACGTATACCGTTGTAATCGGGCGACTTTCTACTTTCAGATAAAACAGAAATTTTGCGGATTGGTCAATCCGTTCCTGAGATATGGCAGTTTGGAGGTAAGAAACGCTTGGGAAACTCAACATTTTCGCAGTTCTGATGCTCGAAACGAATAACTAGAACGGCCTAGGGAAAAAGTACGCATACCGTTATAATCGGGCGACTTTCTACTTTCAGATGCAATAGAAATTTTGCGGATTGGTCAATCCGTTCGCGAGATATGGCAGTTTGGAAGTATGAAACACTTGAGAAACACAAAATTTTCGCAGTTCTGATGCTCGAAACGAATAACTAGAACGGCCTAGGGGAAAGGTACGCATACCGTTGTAATCGGGCGAGTTTCTACTTTCAGATGCAATAGAAATTTTGCGGATTGGTCAATCCGTTCGCGAGATATGGCAGTTTGGAGGTAAGAAACGCTTGAGAAACTCAAAATTTTCGCAGTTCTGATGCTCGAAACGAATAACTAGAACAGCCTAGGGGAAAAGTACGCATACCGTTGTAATCGGGCGAGTTTCTACTTTCAGATGCATCAGAAATTTGGCGGATTGGTCAATCCGTTCGCGAGATATGGCAGTTTGGAAGTAAGAAACGCTAGAGAAACTCAAAATTTTCGCAGTTCTGATGCTCGACAAGCATAACTAGAACGGACTAGGTTAAAAGTACGCATACCGTTGTAATCGGGCGAGTTTCTACTTTCAGATGCAACAGAAATTTTGCGGATTAGTCAATCCGTTCGCAAGATATGGCAGTTTGGAGGTAAGCAGCGCTTGAGAAACCCAAAATTTTCGCAGTTCTCATGCTCGAAACGAATAACTACAACGGCCTAGGGGAAAAGTACGCATACCGTTGTAATCGGGCGAGTTTCTACTTTCAGATGCAACAGAAATTTTGCGGATTGGTCAATCCGTTCGCGTGATATGGCAGTTTGTAGGTAAGAAACGATTGAGAAACTCAACATTTTCGCAGTTCTGATGCTCGAAACGAATAACTAGACCGGCCTAGGGAAAAAGTACGCATACCGTTATAATCGGGCGACTTTCTACTTTCAGATGCAATAGAAATTTTGCGGATTGGTCAATCCGTTAGCGAGATATGGCAGTTTGGAAGTATGAAACACTTGAGAAACACAAAATTTTCGCAGTTCTGATGCTCGAAACGAATAACTAGAACGGCCTAGGGGAAAGGTACGCATACCGTTGTAATCGGGCGAGTTTCTACTTTCAGATGCATCAGAAATTTTGCGGATTGGTCAATCCGTTCGCGAGATATGGCAGTTTGTATGTAAGAAACGCTTGAGAAACTCAAAATTTTCGCAGTTCTGATGCTCGACAAGCATAACTAGAACGGTCTAGGGGAAAAGTACGCACACCGTTGTAATCGGGCGAGTTTCTACTTTCAGATGCAACAGAAATTTTGCGGATTGGTCAATCCGTTCGCGAGATATGGCAGTTTGTAGGTAAGAAACGCTTGAGAAACTCAACATTTTCGCAGTTCTGATGCTCGAAACGAATAACTAGAACGGCCTAGGGGAAAAGTACGCATACCGTTGTAATCGGGCGAGTTTCTACTTTCAGATGCAACAGAAATTTTGCGGATTGGTCAATCCGTTCGCGAGAGATGGCAGTTTGGAAGTAAGAAACGCTAGAGAAACTCAAAATTTTCGCAGTTCTGATGCTCGAAACGATTAACTAGAACGGCCTAGGGGAAAAGTACGCATACCCTTGTAATCGGGCGAGTTTCTACTTTCAGATGCAACAGAAACTTTGCGGATTAGTGAATCCGTTCGCGAGATATGGCAGTTTGGAGGTAAGAAACGCTTGAGAAATTCAAAATTTTCGCAGTTCTGATGCTCGACAAGCATAACGAGAACGGTCTAGGGGAAAAGTACGCATACCGTTGTAATCGCGCGACTTTCTACTTTCAGATGAAACAGAAATTTTGCCGATTGGTCAATCCGTTCGCGAGATATGGCAGTTTGGAGGTAAGAAACGCTTGAGAAACTCAAAATTTTCGCAGTTCTGATGCTCGAAACGAATAACTAGAACCGCCTAGGGGAAAAGTATGCATACCGTTGTAATCGGGCGAGTTTCTACTTTCAGATGCAACAGAAATTTTGCGGATTGGTCAATCCGTTCGCGAGATATGGCAGTTTGGAAGTAAGAAACGCTTAAGAAACTCAAAATTTTCGCAGTTCTGATGCTCGATACGAATAACTAGAACGGCCTAGGGGAAAAGTACGCATACCGTTGTAATCGGGCGAGTTTCTACTTTCAGATGCAACAGAAATTTTGCGGATTGGTCAATCCGTTCGCGAGATAAGGCAGTTTGTAGGTAAGAAACGCTTGAGAAACTGAAAATTTTCGCAGTTCTGATGCTCGAAACGAATAACTAGAACGGCCTAGGGGAAAAGTACGCATACCGTTGTAATCGGGCGAGTTTCTACTTTCAGATGCAACAGAAATTTTGCGGATTGGTCAATCCGTTCGCGAGATATGGCAGTTTGGAAGTATGAAACACTTGAGAAACACAAAATTTTCGCAGTTCTGATGCTCGAAACGAATAACTAGAGCGGCCTAGGGGAAAAGTACGCATACCGTTGTAATCGGGCGACTTTCTACTTTCAGATGCAACAGAAATTTTGCGGATTGGTCAATCCGTTCGCGAGATATGGCGGTTTGGAGGTAAGAAACGCTCCAGAAACTCAAAATTTTCGCAGTTCTGATGCTCGAAACGAATAACTAGAACGGACTAGGGGAAAAGTACGCATACAGTTTTAATCGGGCGAGTTTCTACTTTCAGATGCAACAGAAATTTTGCGGATTGGTCAATCCGTTCGCCAGATATGGCAGTTTGGAGGTAAGAAACGCTTGAGAAACTCAAAATTTTCGCAGTTCTGATGCTCGAAACGAATAACTAGAACGGCCTAGGGGAAAAGTACGCATACCGTTGTAATCGGGCGAGTTTCTACTTTCAGATGCAACAGAAATTTCGCGGATTAGTCAATCCGTTCTCGAGATATGGCAGTTTGGATGTAAGAAACGCTTGAGAAACTCAAAATTTTCGCAGTTCTGATGCTCGACAAGCATAACGAGAACGGTCTAGGGGAAAAGTACGTATACCGTTGTAATCGGGCGACTTTCTACTTTCAGATAAAACAGAAATTTTGCGGATTGGTCAATCCGTTCCTGAGATATGGCAGTTTGGAGGTAAGAAACGCTTGGGAAACTCAACATTTTCGCAGTTCTGATGCTCGAAACGAATAACTAGAACGGCCTAGGGAAAAAGTACGCATACCGTTATAATCGGGCGACTTTCTACTTTCAGATGCAATAGAAATTTTGCGGATTGGTCAATCCGTTCGCGAGATATGGCAGTTTGGAAGTATGAAACACTTGAGAAACACAAAATTTTCGCAGTTCTGATGCTCGAAACGAATAACTAGAACGGCCTAGGGGAAAGGTACGCATACCGTTGTAATCGGGCGAGTTTCTACTTTCAGATGCAATAGAAATTTTGCGGATTGGTCAATCCGTTCGCGAGATATGGCAGTTTGGAGGTAAGAAACGCTTGAGAAACTCAAAATTTTCGCAGTTCTGATGCTCGAAACGAATAACTAGAACAGCCTAGGGGAAAAGTACGCATACCGTTGTAATCGGGCGAGTTTCTACTTTCAGATGCATCAGAAATTTGGCGGATTGGTCAATCCGTTCGCGAGATATGGCAGTTTGGAAGTAAGAAACGCTAGAGAAACTCAAAATTTTCGCAGTTCTGATGCTCGACAAGCATAACTAGAACGGACTAGGTTAAAAGTACGCATACCGTTGTAATCGGGCGAGTTTCTACTTTCAGATGCAACAGAAATTTTGCGGATTAGTCAATCCGTTCGCAAGATATGGCAGTTTGGAGGTAAGCAGCGCTTGAGAAACCCAAAATTTTCGCAGTTCTCATGCTCGAAACGAATAACTACAACGGCCTAGGGGAAAAGTACGCATACCGTTGTAATCGGGCGAGTTTCTACTTTCAGATGCAACAGAAATTTTGCGGATTGGTCAATCCGTTCGCGTGATATGGCAGTTTGTAGGTAAGAAACGATTGAGAAACTCAACATTTTCGCAGTTCTGATGCTCGAAACGAATAACTAGACCGGCCTAGGGAAAAAGTACGCATACCGTTATAATCGGGCGACTTTCTACTTTCAGATGCAATAGAAATTTTGCGGATTGGTCAATCCGTTAGCGAGATATGGCAGTTTGGAAGTATGAAACACTTGAGAAACACAAAATTTTCGCAGTTCTGATGCTCGAAACGAATAACTAGAACGGCCTAGGGGAAAGGTACGCATACCGTTGTAATCGGGCGAGTTTCTACTTTCAGATGCATCAGAAATTTTGCGGATTGGTCAATCCGTTCGCGAGATATGGCAGTTTGTATGTAAGAAACGCTTGAGAAACTCAAAATTTTCGCAGTTCTGATGCTCGACAAGCATAACTAGAACGGTCTAGGGGAAAAGTACGCACACCGTTGTAATCGGGCGAGTTTCTACTTTCAGATGCAACAGAAATTTTGCGGATTGGTCAATCCGTTCGCGAGATATGGCAGTTTGTAGGTAAGAAACGCTTGAGAAACTCAACATTTTCGCAGTTCTGATGCTCGAAACGAATAACTAGAACGGCCTAGGGGAAAAGTACGCATACCGTTGTAATCGGGCGAGTTTCTACTTTCAGATGCAACAGAAATTTTGCGGATTGGTCAATCCGTTCGCGAGAGATGGCAGTTTGGAAGTAAGAAACGCTAGAGAAACTCAAAATTTTCGCAGTTCTGATGCTCGAAACGATTAACTAGAACGGCCTAGGGGAAAAGTACGCATACCCTTGTAATCGGGCGAGTTTCTACTTTCAGATGCAACAGAAACTTTGCGGATTAGTGAATCCGTTCGCGAGATATGGCAGTTTGGAGGTAAGAAACGCTTGAGAAATTCAAAATTTTCGCAGTTCTGATGCTCGACAAGCATAACGAGAACGGTCTAGGGGAAAAGTACGCATACCGTTGTAATCGCGCGACTTTCTACTTTCAGATGAAACAGAAATTTTGCCGATTGGTCAATCCGTTCGCGAGATATGGCAGTTTGGAGGTAAGAAACGCTTGAGAAACTCAAAATTTTCGCAGTTCTGATGCTCGAAACGAATAACTAGAACCGCCTAGGGGAAAAGTATGCATACCGTTGTAATCGGGCGAGTTTCTACTTTCAGATGCAACAGAAATTTTGCGGATTGGTCAATCCGTTCGCGAGATATGGCAGTTTGGAAGTAAGAAACGCTTAAGAAACTCAAAATTTTCGCAGTTCTGATGCTCGAAACGAATAACTAGAACGGCCTAGGGGAAAAGTACGCATACCGTTGTAATCGGGCGAGTTTCTACTTTCAGATGCAACAGAAATTTTGCGGATTGGTCAATCCGTTCGCGAGATAAGGCAGTTTGTAGGTAAGAAACGCTTGAGAAACTGAAAATTTTCGCAGTTCTGATGCTCGACAAGCATAACTAGAACGGACTAGGGGAAAAGTACGCATACCGTTGTAATCGGGCGAGTTTCTACTTTCAGATGCAACAGAAATTTTGCGGATTAGTCAATCCGTTCGCGAGATATGGCAGTTTGGAGGTAAGAAACGCTTGAGAAACTCAAAATTTTCGCAGTTCTGATGCTCGACAAGCATAACTAGAACGGTCTAGGGGAAAAGTACGCATACCGTTGTAATCGGGCGACTTTCTACTTTCAGATGCAACAGAAATTTTGCGGATTGGTCAATCCGCTCGCGAGATATGGCAGTTTGGAGGTAAGCAACGCTTGAGAAACCCAAAATTTTCGCAGTTCTGATGCTCGAAACGAATAACTAGAACGGCCTAGGGGAAAAGTACGCATACCGTTGTAATCGGGCGAGTTTCTACTTTCAGATGCAACAGAAATTTTGCGGATTGGTCAATCCGTTCGCGTGATATGGCAGTTTGTAGGTAAGAAACGCTTGAGAAACTCAACATTTCCGCAGTTCTGATGCTCGAAACGAATAACTAGAACGGCCTAGGGAAAAAGTACGCATACCGTTATAATCGGGCGACTTTCTACTTTCAGATGCAATAGAAATTTTGCGGATTGGTCAATCCGTTCGCGAGATATGGCAGTTTGGAAGTATGAAACACTTGAGAAACACAAAATTTTCGCAGTTCTGATGCTCGAAACGAATAACTAGAACGGCCTAGGGGAAAGGTACGCATACCGTTGTAATCGGGCGAGTTTCTACTTTCAGATCTAATAGAAATTTTGCGGATTGTTCAATCCGTTCGCGAGATATGGCAGTTTGGAGGTAAGAAACGCTTGAGAAACTCAAAATTTTCGCAGTTCTGTTGCTCGAAACGAATAACTAGAACGGGCTAGGGGAAAAGTACGCACACCGTTGTAATCGGTCGAGTTTCTACTTTCAGATGCAACAGAAATTTTGCGGATTAGTCAATCCGTTCGCGAGATATGGCAGTTTGGAAGTATGAAACACTTGAGAAACACAAAATTTTCGCAGTTCAGATGCTCGAAACGAATAACTAGAGCGGCCTAGGGGAAAAGTACGCATACCGTTGTAATCGGGCGAGTTTCTACTTTCAGATGCATCAGAAATTTGGCGGATTGGTCAATCCATTCGCGAGATATGGCAGTTTGGAAGTATGAAACACATGAGAAACACAAAATTTTCGCAGTTCTGATGCTCGAAACGAATAAATAGAGCGGCCTAGGGGAAAAGTACGCATACCGTTGTAATCGGGCGACTTTCTACTTTCAGATGCAATAGAAATTTTGCGGATTGGTCAATCCGTTCGCGAGATATGGCAGTTTGGAAGTATGAAACACATGAGAAACACAAAATTTTCGCAGTTCTGATGCTCGAAACGAATAAATAGAGCGGCCTAGGGGAAAAGTACGCATACCGTTGTAATCGGGCGAGTTTCTACTTTCAGATGCAACAGAAATTTTGCGGATTGGTCAATCCGTTCGCGAGATATGGCAGTTTGGAGGTAAGAAACGCTTGAGAAACTCAAAATTTTCGCAGTTCTGATGCTCGAAACGAATAACTAGAACAGCCTAGGGGAAAAGTATGCATACCGTTGTAATCGGGCGAGTTTCTACTTTCAGATGCAACAGAAATTTTGCGGATTGGTCAATCCGTTCGCGAGATATGGCAGTTTGGAAGTATGAAACACTTGAGAAACACAAAATTTTCGCAGTTCTGATGCTCGAAACGAATAACTAGAGCGGCCTAGGGGAAAAGTACGCATACCGTTGTAATCGGGCGAGTTTCTACTTTCAGATGCATCAGAAATTTGGCGGATTGGTCAATCCGTTCGCGAGATATGGCAGTTTGGAAGTATGAAACACATGAGAAACACAAAATTTTCGCAGTTCTGATGCTCGAAACGAATAAATAGAGCGGCCTAGGGGAAAAGTACGCATACCGTTGTAATCGGGCGAGTTTCTACTTTCAGATGCATCAGAAATTTTGCGGATTGGTCAATCCGTTCGCGAGATATGGCAGTTTGTAGGTAAGAAACGCTTGAGAAACTCAAAATTTTCGCAGTTCTGATGCTCGACAAGCATAACTAGAACGATCTAGGGGAAAAGTACGCACACCGTTGTAATCGGTCGAGTTTCTACTTTCAGATGCAACAGAAATTTTGCGGATTGGTCAATCCGTTCGCGAGATATGGCAGTTTGGAGGTAAGAAACGCTTGAGAAACTCAAAATTTTCGCAGTTCTGATGCTCGAAACGAATAACTAGAACAGCCTAGGGGAAAAGTACGCATACCGTTGTAATCGGGCGAGTTTCTACTTTCAGATGCATCAGAAATTTGGCGGATTGGTCAATCCGTTCGCGAGATATGGCAGTTTGGAAGTAAGAAACGCTAGAGAAACTCAAAATTTGCGCAGTTCTGATGCTCGAAACGATTAACTAGAACGGCCTAGGGGAAAATTACGCATACCGTTGTAATCGGGCGAGTTTCTACTTTCAGATGCAACAGAAATTTTGCGGATTGGTCAATCCGTTCGCGAGATATGGCAGTTTGGAAGTAAGAAACGCTAGAGAAACTCAAAATTTTCGCAGTTCTGATGCTCGAAACGATTAACTAGAACGGCCTAGGGGAAAAGTACGCATACCGTTGTAATCGGGCGAGCTTCTACTTTCAGATGCATCAGAAATTTTGCGGATTGGTCAATCCGTTCGCGAGATATGGCAGTTTGTAGGTAAGAAACGCTTGAGAAACACAAAATTTTCGCAGTTCTGATGCTCGAAACGAATAACTAGAACGGCCTAGGGGAAAGGTACGCATACCGTTGTAATCGGGCGAGTTTCTACTTTCAGATGCATCAGAAATTTTGCGGATTGGTCAATCCGTTCGCGAGATATGGCAGTTTGTAGGTAAGAAACGCTTGAGAAACTCAAAATTTTCGCAGTTCTGATGATCGACAAGCATAACTAGAACGATCTAGGGGAAAAGTACGCACACCGTTGTAATCGGTCGAGTTTCTACTTTCAGATGCAACAGAAATTTTGCGGATTGGTCAATCCGTTCGCGAGATATGGCAGTTTGTAGGTAAGAAACGCTTGAGAAACTCAACATTTTCGCAGTTCTGATGCTCGAAACGAATAACTAGAACGGCCTAGGGGAAAAGTACGCATACCGTTGTAATCGGGCGAGTTTCTACTTTCAGATGCAACAGAAATTTTGCGGATTGGTCAATCCGTTCGCGAGATATGGCAGTTTGGAAGTAAGAAACGCTAGAGAAACTCAAAATTTTCGAAGTTCTGATGCTCGAAACGATTAACTAGAACGGCCTAGGGGAAAAGTACGCATACCGTTGTAATCGGGCGAGTTTCTACTTTCAGATGCAACAGAAATTTTGCGGATTAGTGAATCCGTTCGCGAGATATGGCAGTTTGGAGGTAAGAAACGCTTGAGAAACTCAAAATTTTCGCAGTTCTGATGCTCGACAAGCATAACGAGAACGGTCTAGGGGAAAAGTACGCATACCGTTGTAATCGCGCGACTTTCTACTTTCAGATGAAATAGAAATTTTGCGGATTGGTCAATCCGTTCGCGAGATATGGCAGTTTGGAGGTAAGAAACGCTTGAGAAACTCAAATTTTCGCAGTTCTGATGCTCGAAACGAATAACTAGAACCGCCTAGGGGAATAGTACGCATACCGTTGTAATCGCGCGAGTTTCTACTTTCAGATGCATCAGAAATTTTGCGGATTGGTCAATCCGTTCGCGAGATATGGCAGTTTGTAGGTAAGAAACGCTTGAGAAACTGAAAATTTTCGCAGTTCTGATGCTCGACAAGCATAACTAGAACGGACTAGGGGAAAAGTACGCATACCGTTGTAATCGGGCGAGTTTCTACTTTCAGATGCAACAGAAATTTTGCGGATTAGTCAATCCGTTCGCGAGATATGGCAGTTTGGAAGTATGAAACACTTGAGAAACACAAAATTTTCGCAGTTCTGATGCTCGAAACGAATAACTAGAACGGCCTAGGGGAAAGGTACGCATACCGTTGTAATCGGGCGAGTTTCTACTTTCAGATGCAACAGGAATTTTGCGGATTGGTCAATCCGTTCGCGAGATATGGCAGTTTGGAGGTAAGAAACGCTTGAGAAACCCAAAATTTTCGCAGTTCTGATGCTCGAAACGAATAACTAGAACAGCCTAGGGGAAAAGTATGCATACCGTTGTAATCGGGCGAGTTTCTACTTTCAGATGCAACAGAAATTTTGCGGATTGGTCAATCCGTTCGCGTGATATGGCAGTTTGTAGGTAAGAAACGCTTGAGAAACTCAACATTTTCGCAGTTCTGATACTCGAAACGAATAACTAGAACGGCCTAGGGAAAAAGTACGCATACCGTTATAATCGGGCGACTTTCTACTTTCAGATGCAACAGAAATTTTGCGGATTGGTCAATCCGTTCGCGAAATATGGCAGTTTGGAAGTATGAAACACTTGAGAAACACAAAATTTCCGCAGTTCTGATGCTCGAAACGAATAACTAGAACGGCCTAGGGGAAAGGTACGCATACCGTTGTAATCGGGCGAGTTTCTACTTTCAGATGCAACAGGAATTTTGCGGATTGGTCAATCCGTTCGCGAGATATGGCAGTTTGGAGGTAAGAAACGCTTGAGAAACTCAAAATTTTCGCAGTTCTGATGCTCGAAACGAATAACTAGAACAGCCTAGGGGAAAAGTATGCATACCGTTGTAATCGGGCGAGTTTCTACTTTCAGATGCAACAGAAATTTTGCGGATTGGTCAATCCGTTCGCGAGATATGGCAGTTTGGAAGTATGAAACACTTGAGAAACACAAAATTTTCGCAGTTCTGATGCTCGAAACGAATAACTAGAGCGGCCTAGGGGAAAAGTACGCATACCGTTGTAATGGGGCGAGTTTCTACTTTCAGATGCATCAGAAATTTTGCGGATTGGTCAATCCGTTCGCGAGATATGGCAGTTTGTAGGTAAGAAACGCTTGAGAAACTCAAAATTTTCGCAGTTCTGATGCTCGACAAGCATAAATAGAACGGTCTAGGGGAAAAGTACGCATACCGTTGTAATCGGGCGACTTTCTACTTTCAGATGCAACAGAAATTTTGCGGATTGGTCAATCCGCTCGCGAGATATGGCAGTTTGGAGGTAAGCAACGCTTGAGAAACCCAAAATTTTCGCAGTTCTCATGCTCGAAACGAATAACTACAACGGCCTAGGGGAAAAGTACGCATACCGTTGTAATCGGGCGAGTTTCTACTTTCAGATGCAACAGAAATTTTGCGGATTGGTCAATCCGTTCGCGTGATATGGCAGTTTGTAGGTAAGAAACGCTTGAGAAACTCAACATTTTCGCAGTTCTGATGCTCGAAACGAATAACTAGAACGGCCTAGGGAAAAAGTACGCATACCGTTATAATCGGGCGACTTTCTACTTTCAGATGCAACAGAAATTTTGCGGATTGGTCAATCCGTTCGCGAAATATGGCAGTTTGGAAGTATGAAACACTTGAGAAACACAAAATTTTCGCAGTTCTGATGCTCGAAACGAATAACTAGAACGGCCTAGGGGAAAGGTACGCATACCGTTGTAATCGGGCGAGTTTCTACTTTCAGATGCAACAGGAATTTTGCGGATTGGTCAATCCGTTCGCGAGATATGGCAGTTTGGAGGTAAGAAACGCTTGAGAAACTCAAAATTTTCGCAGTTCTGATGCTCGAAACGAATAACTAGAACAGCCTAGGGGAAAAGTATGCATACCGTTGTAATCGGGCGAGTTTCTACTTTCAGATGCAACAGAAATTTTGCGGATTGGTCAATCCGTTCGCGAGATATGGCAGTTTGGAAGTATGAAACACTTGAGAAACACAAAATTTTCGCAGTTCTGATGCTCGAAACGAATAACTAGAGCGGCCTAGGGGAAAAGTTCGCATACCGTTGTAATCGGGCGAGTTTCTACTTTC
Source organism: Ptiloglossa arizonensis (assembly GCF_051014685.1). Lineage (NCBI taxonomy): Eukaryota > Metazoa > Arthropoda > Insecta > Hymenoptera > Colletidae > Ptiloglossa > Ptiloglossa arizonensis. The sequence continues at coordinate 97,210 of NW_027479171.1, read as the reverse complement.
AGATGCATCAGAAATTTGGCGGATTGGTCAATCCGTTCGCGAGATATGGCAGTTTGGAAGTATGAAACACATGAGAAACACAAAATTTTCGCAGGTCTGATGCTCGAAACGAATAAATAGAGCGGCCTAGGGGAAAAGTACGCATACCGTTGTAATGGGGCGAGTTTCTACTTTCAGATGCATCAGAAATTTTGCGGATTGGTCAATCAGTTCGCGAGATATGGCAGTTTGTAGGTAAGAAACGCTTGAGAAACTCAAAATTTTCGCAGTTCTGATGCTCGACAAGCATAACTAGAACGATCTAGGGGAAAAGTACGCACACCGTTGTAATCGGTCGAGTTTCTACTTTCAGATGCAACAGAAATTTTGCGGATTGGTCAATCCGTTCGCGAGATATGGCAGTTTGTACGTAAGAAACGCTTGAGAAACTCAACATTTTCGCAGTTCTGATGCTCGAAACGAATAACTAGAACGGCCTAGGGGAAAAGTACGCATACCGTTGTAATCGGGCGAGTTTCTACTTTCAGATGCAACAGAAATTTTGCGGATTGGTCAATCCGTTCGCGAGATATGGCAGTTTGGAAGTAAGAAACGCTAGAGAAACTCAAAATTTTCGCAGTTCTGATGCTCGAAACGATTAACTAGAACGGCCTAGGGGAAAAGTACGCATACCGTTGTAATCGGGCGAGTTTCTACTTTCAGATGCAACAGAAATTTTGCGGATTAGTGAATCCGTTCGCGAGATATGGCAGTTTGGAGGTAAGAAACGCTTGAGAAACTCAAAATTTTCGCAGTTCTGATGCTCGAAACGAATAACTAGAACAGCCTAGGGGAAAAGTATGCATACCGTTGTAATCGGGCGAGTTTCTACTTTCAGATGCAACAGAAATTTTGCGGATTGGTCAATCCGTTCGCGAGATATGGCAGTTTGGAAGTATGAAACACTTGAGAAACACAAAATTTTCGCAGTTCTGATGCTCGAAACGAATAACTAGAGCGGCCTAGGGGAAAAGTACGCATACCGTTGTAATCGGGCGAGTTTCTACTTTCAGATGCATCAGAAATTTGGCGGATTGGTCAATCCGTTCGCGAGATATGGCAGTTTGGAAGTATGAAACACATGAGGAACACAAAATTTTCGCAGGTCTGATGCTCGAAACGAATAAATAGAGCGGCCTAGGGGAAAAGTACGCATACCGTTGTAATGGGGCGAGTTTCTACTTTCAGATGCATCAGAAATTTTGCGGATTGGTCAATCCGTTCGCGAGATATGGCAGTTTGTAGGTAAGAAACGCTTGAGAAACTCAAAATTTTCGCAGTTCTGATGCTCGACAAGCATAACTAGAACGATCTAGGGGAAAAGTACGCACACCGTTGTAATCGGTCGAGTTTCTACTTTCAGATGCAACAGAAATTTTGCGGATTGGTCAATCCGTTCGCGAGATATGGCAGTTTGTACGTAAGAAACGCTTGAGAAACTCAACATTTTCGCAGTTCTGATGCTCGAAACGAATAACTAGAACGGCCTAGGGGAAAAGTACGCATACCGTTGTAATCGGGCGAGTTTCTACTTTCAGATGCAACAGAAATTTTGCGGATTGGTCAATCCGTTCGCGAGATATGGCAGTTTGGAAGTAAGAAACGCTAGAGAAACTCAAAATTTTCGCAGTTCTGATGCTCGAAACGATTAACTAGAACGGCCTAGGGGAAAAGTACGCATACCGTTGTAATCGGGCGAGTTTCTACTTTCAGATGCAACAGAAATTTTGCGGATTAGTGAATCCGTTCGCGAGATATGGCAGTTTGGAGGTAAGAAACGCTTGAGAAACTCAAAATTTTCGCAGTTCTGATGCTCGACAAGCATAACGAGAACGGTCTAGGGGAAAAGTACGCATACCGTTGTAATCGCGCGACTTTCTACTTTCAGAAGAAATAGAAATTTTGCGGATTGGTCAATCCGTTCGCGAGATATGGCAGTTTGGAGGTAAGAAACGCTTGAGAAACTCAAAATTTTCGCAGTTCTGATGCTCGAAACGAATAACTAGAACCGCCTAGGGGAATAGTACGCATACCGTTGTAATCGCGCGAGTTTCTACTTTCAGATGCATCAGAAATTTTGCGGATTGGTCAATCCGTTCGCGAGATATGGCAGTTTGTAGGTAAGAAACGCTTGAGAAACTGAAAATTTTCGCAGTTCTGATGCTCGACAAGCATAACTAGAACGGACTAGGGGAAAAGTACGCATACCGTTGTAATCGGGCGAGGTTCTACTTTCAGATGCAACAGAAATTTTGCGGATTAGTCAATCCGTTCGCGAGATATGGCAGTTTGTAGGTAAGAAACGCTTGAGAAACTCAAAATTTTCGCAGTTCTGATGCTCGAAACGAATAACTAGAACGGCCTAAAGGGAAAAGTACGCATACCGTTGTAATCGGGCGAGTTTCTACTTTCAGATGCAACAGAAATTTTGCGGATTAGTCAATCCGTTCGCGAGATATGGCAGTTTGGAGGTAAGAAACGCTTGAGAAACCCAAAATTTTCGCAGTTCTCATGCTCGAAACGAATAACTACAACGGCCTAGGGGAAAAGTACGCATACCGTTGTAATCGGGCGAGTTTCTACTTTCAGATGCAACAGAAATTTTGCGGATTGGTCAATCCGTTCGCGTGATATGGCAGTTTGTAGGTAAGAAACGCTTGAGAAACTCAACATTTTCGCAGTTCTGATGCTCGAAACGAATAACTAGAACGGCCTAGGGAAAAAGTACGCATACTGTTATAATCGGGCGACTTTCTACTTTCAGATGCAATAGAAATTCTGCGGATTGGTCAATCCGTTCGCGAGATATGGCAGTTTGGAAGTATGAAACACTTGAGAAACACAAAATTTTCGCAGTTCTGATGCTCGAAACGAATAACTAGAACGGCCTAGGGGAAAGGTACGCATACCGTTGTAATCGGGCGAGTTTCTACTTTCAGATGCAACAGAAATTTTGCGGATTGGTCAATCCGTTCGCGAGATATGGCAGTTTGGAGGTAAGAAACGCTTGAGAAACTCAAAATTTTCGCAGTTCTGATGCTCGAAACGAATAACTAGAACAGCCTAGGGGAAAAGTATGCATACCGTTGTAATCGGGCGAGTTTCTACTTTCAGATGCAACAGAAATTTTGCGGATTGGTCAATCCGTTCGCGAGATATGGCAGTTTGGAAGTATGAAACACTTGAGAAACACAAAATTTTCGCAGTTCTGATGCTCGAAACGAATAACTAGAGCGGCCTAGGGGAAAAGTACGCATACCGTTGTAATCGGGCGAGTTTCTACTTTCAGATGCATCAGAAATTTGGCGGATTGGTCAATCCGTTCGCGAGATATGGCAGTTTGGAAGTATGAAACACATGAGAAACACAAAATTTTCGCAGTTCTGATGCTCGAAACGAATAAATAGAGCGGCCTAGGGGAAAAGTACGCATACCGTTGTAATCGGGCGAGTTTCTACTTTCAGATGCAACAGGAATTTTGCGGATTGGTCAATCCGTTCGCGAGATATGGCAGTTTGGAGGTAAGAAACGCTTGAGAAACCCAAAATTTTCGCAGTTCTGATGCTCGAAACGAATAACTAGAACAGCCTAGGGGAAAAGTATGCATACCGTTGTAATCGGGCGAGTTTCTACTTTCAGATGCAACAGAAATTTTGCGGATTGGTCAATCCGTTCGCGTGATATGGCAGTTTGTAGGTAAGAAACGCTTGAGAAACTCAACATTTTCGCAGTTCTGATGCTCGAAACGAATAACTAGAACGGCCTAGGGAAAAAGTACGCATACCGTTATAATCGGGCGACTTTCTACTTTCAGATGCAACAGAAATTTTGCGGATTGGTCAATCCGTTCGCGAAATATGGCAGTTTGGAAGTATGAAACACTTGAGAAACACAAAATTTTCGCAGTTCTGATGCTCGAAACGAATAACTAGAACGGCCTAGGGGAAAGGTACGCATACCGTTGTAATCGGGCGAGTTTCTACTTTCAGATGCAACAGGAATTTTGCGGATTGGTCAATCCGTTCGCGAGATATCGCAGTTTGGAGGTAAGAAACGCTTGAGAAACTCAAAATTTTCGCAGTTCTGATGCTCGAAACGAATAACTAGAACAGCCTAGGGGAAAAGTATGCATACCGTTGTAATCGGGCGAGTTTCTACTTTCAGATGCAACAGAAATTTTGCGGATTGGTCAATCCGTTCGCGAGATATGGCAGTTTGGAAGTATGAAACACTTGAGAAACACAAAATTTTCGCAGTTCTGATGCTCGAAACGAATAACTAGAGCGGCCTAGGGGAAAAGTACGCATACCGTTGTAATCGGGCGAGTTTCTACTTTCAGATGCATCAGAAATTTGGCGGATTGGTCAATCCGTTCGCGAGATATGGCAGTTTGGAAGTATGAAACACATGAGAAACACAAAATTTTCGCAGGTCTGATGCTCGAAACGATTAACTAGAACGGCCTAGGGGAAAAGTACGCATACCGTTGTAATCGGGCGAGTTTCTACTTTCAGATGCAACAGAAATTTTGCGGATTAGTGAATCCGTTCGCGAGATATGGCAGTTTGGAGGTAAGAAACGCTTGAGAAACTCAAAATTTTCGCAGTTCTGATGCTCGACAAGCATAACGAGAACGGTCTAGGGGAAAAGTACGCATACCGTTGTAATCGCGCGACTTTCTACTTTCAGATGAAATAGAAATTTTGCGGATTGGTCAATCCGTTCGCGAGATATGGCAGTTTGGAGGTAAGAAACGCTTGAGAAACTCAAAATTTTCGCAGTTCTGATGCTCGACAAGCATAACGAGAACGGTCTAGGGGAAAAGTACGCATACCGTTGTAATCGCGCGACTTTCTACTTTCAGATGAAATAGAAATTTTGCGGATTGGTCAATCCGTTCGCGAGATATGGCAGTTTGGAGGTAAGAAACGCTTGAGAAACTCAAAATTTTCGCAGTTCTGATGCTCGACAAGCATAACGAGAACGGTCTAGGGGAAAAGTACGCATACCGTTGTAATCGCGCGACTTTCTACTTTCAGATGAAATAGAAATTTTGCGGATTGGTCAATCCGTTCGCGAGATATGGCAGTTTGGAGGTAAGAAACGCTTGAGAAACTCAAAATTTTCGCAGTTCTGATGCTCGAAACGATTAACTAGAACGGCCTAGGGGAAAAGTACGCATACCGTTGTAATCGGGCGAGTTTCTACTTTCAGATGCAACAGAAATTTTGCGGATTAGTGAATCCGTTCGCGAGATATGGCAGTTTGGAGGTAAGAAACGCTTGAGAAACTCAAAATTTTCGCAGTTCTGATGCTCGACAAGCATAACGAGAACGGTCTAGGGGAAAAGTACGCATACCGTTGTAATCGCGCGACTTTCTACTTTCAGATGAAATAGAAATTTTGCGGATTGGTCAATCCGTTCGCGAGATATGGCAGTTTGGAGGTAAGAAACGCTTGAGAAACTCAAAATTTTCGCAGTTCTGATGCTCGAAACGAATAACTAGAACCGCCTAGGGGAATAGTACGCATACCGTTGTAATCGCGCGAGTTTCTACTTTCAGATGCATCAGAAATTTTGCGGACTGGTCAATCCGTTCGCGAGATATGGCAGTTTGTAGGTAAGAAACGCTTGAGAAACTGAAAATTTTCGCAGTTCTGATGCTCGACAAGCATAACTAGAACGGACTAGGGGAAAAGTACGCATACCGTTGTAATCGGGCGAGTTTCTACTTTCAGATGCAACAGAAATTTTGCGGATTAGTCAATCCGTTCGCGAGATATGGCAGTTTGTAGGTAAGAAACGCTTGAGAAACTCAAAATTTTCGCAGTTCTGATGCTCGAAACGAATAACTAGAACGGCCTAAAGGGAAAAGTACGCATACCGTTGTAATCGGGCGAGTTTCTACTTTCAGATGCAACAGAAATTTTGCGGATTAGTCAATCCGTTCGCGAGATATGGCAGTTTGGAGGTAAGAAACGCTTGAGAAACCCAAAATTTTCGCAGTTCTCATGCTCGAAACGAATAACTACAACGGCCTAGGGGAAAAGTACGCATACCGTTGTAATCGGGCGAGTTTCTACTTTCAGATGCAACAGAAATTTTGCGGATTGGTCAATCCGTTCGCGTGATATGGCAGTTTGTAGGTAAGAAACGCTTGAGAAACTCAACATTTTCGCAGTTCTGATGCTCGAAACGAATAACTAGAACGGCCTAGGGAAAAAGTACGCATACTGTTATAATCGGGCGACTTTCTACTTTCAGATGCAATAGAAATTCTGCGGATTGGTCAATCCGTTCGCGAGATATGGCAGTTTGGAAGTATGAAACACTTGAGAAACACAAAATTTTCGCAGTTCTGATGCTCGAAACGAATAACTAGAACGGCCTAGGGGAAAGGTACGCATACCGTTGTAATCGGGCGAGTTTCTACTTTCAGATGCAACAGAAATTTTGCGGATTGGTCAATCCGTTCGCGAGATATGGCAGTTTGGAGGTAAGAAACGCTTGAGAAACTCAAAATTTTCGCAGTTCTGATGCTCGAAACGAATAACTAGAACAGCCTAGGGGAAAAGTATGCATACCGTTGTAATCGGGCGAGTTTCTACTTTCAGATGCAACAGAAATTTTGCGGATTGGTCAATCCGTTCGCGAGGTATGGCAGTTTGGAAGTATGAAACACTTGAGAAACACAAAATTTTCGCAGTTCTGATGCTCGAAACGAATAACTAGAACGGCCTAGGGGAAAAGTACGCATACCGTTGTAATCGGGCGAGTTTCTACTTTCAGATGCATCAGAAATTTGGCGGATTGGTCAATCCGTTCGCGAGATATGGCAGTTTGGAAGTATGAAACACATGAGAAACACAAAATTTTCGCAGTTCTGATGCTCGAAACGAATAAATAGAGCGGCCTAGGGGAAAAGTACGCATACCGTTGTAATCGGGCGAGTTTCTACTTTCAGATGCATCAGAAATTTTGCGGATTGGTCAATCCGTTCGCGAGATATGGCAGTTTGTAGGTAAGAAACACTTGAGAAACACAAAATTTTCGCAGTTCTGATGCTCGAAACGAATAACTAGAACGGCCTAGGGGAAAAGTACGCATACCGTTGTAATCGGGCGAGTTTCTACTTTCAGATGCAACAGAAACTTTGCGGATTGGTCAATCCGTTCGCGAGATATGGCAGTTTTGAGGTAAGAAACGCTTGAGAAACTCCAAATTTTCGCAGTTCTGATGCTCGAAACGAATAACTAGAACGGTCTAGGGGAAAACTACTCATACCGTTGTAATGGGGCTAGTTTCTACTTTAAGATGCAACAGAAACTTTGCGGATTGGTCAATCCGTTCGCGAGATATGGCAGTTTTGAGGTAAGAAACGCTTGAGAAGCTCCAAATTTTCGCAGTTCTGACGCTCGAAATGAATAACTAGAACGGTCTAGGGGAAAACTACTCATACCGTTGTAATGGGGCTAGTTTCTACTTTCAGATGCAACAGAAACTTTGCGGATTGGTCAATCCGTTCGCGAGATATGGCAGTTTTGAAGTAAGAAACGCTTGAGAAACTCAAAATTTTCGCAGTTCTGATGCTCGAAACGAATAACTAGAACAGCCTAGGGGAAAAGTATGCATACCGTTGTAATCGGGCGAGTTTCTACTTTCAGATGCAACAGAAATTTTGCGGATTGGTCAATCCGTTCGCGAGATATGGCAGTTTGGAAGTATGAAACACTTGAGAAACACAAAATTTTCGCAGTTCTGATGCTCGAAACGAATAACTAGAGCGGCCTAGGGGAAAAGTACGCATACCGTTGTAATCGGGCGAGTTTCTACTTTCAGATGCATCAGAAATTTGGCGGATTGGTCAATCCGTTCGCGAGATATGGCAGTTTGGAAGTATGAAACACATGAGAAACACAAAATTTTCGCAGTTCTGATGCTCGAAACGAATAAATAGAGCGGCCTAGGGGAAAAGTACGCATACCGTTGTAATCGGGCGAGTTTCTACTTTCAGATGCATCAGAAATTTTGCGGATTGGTCAATCCGTTCGCGAGATATGGCAGTTTGTAGGTAAGAAACACTTGAGAAACACAAAATTTTCGCAGTTCTGATGCTCGAAACGAATGACTAGAACGGCCTAGGGGAAAAGTACGCATACCGTTGTAATCGGGCGAGTTTCTACTTTCAGATGCAACAGAAACTTTGCGGATTGGTCAATCCGTTCGCGAGATATGGCAGTTTTGAGGTAAGAAACGCTTGAGAAACTCCAAATTTTCGCAGTTCTGATGCTCGAAACGAATAACTAGAACGGTCTAGGGGAAAACTACTCATACCGTTGTAATGGGGCTAGTTTCTACTTTCAGATGCAACAGAAACTTTGCGGATTGGTCAATCCGTTCGCGAGATATGGCAGTTTTTAGGTAAGAAACGCTTGAGAAACTCCAAATTTTCGCAGTTCTGATGCTCGAAACGAATAACTAGAACGGTCTAGGGGAAAACTACTCATACCGTTGTAATGGGGCTAGTTTCTACTTTAAGATGCAACAGAAACTTTGCGGATTGGTCAATCCGTTCGCGAGATATGGCAGTTTTGAGGTAAGAAACGCTTGAGAAGCTCCAAATTTTCGCAGTTCTGACGCTCGAAATGAATAACTAAAACGGACTAGGGGAAAACTACTCATACCGTTGTAATGGGGCTAGTTTCTACTTTCAGATGCAACAGAAACTTTGCGGATTGGTCAATCCGTTCGCGAGATATGGCAGTTTTGAAGTAAGAAACGCTTGAGAAACTCCAAATTTTCGCAGTTCTGATGCTCGAAACGAATAACTAGAACGGTCTAGGGGAAAACTACTCATACCGTTGTAATGGGGCTAGTTTCTACTTTCAGATGCAACAGAAACTTTGCGGATTGGTCAATCCGTTCGCGAGAAAGGCAGTTTTGAGGTAAGAAACGCTTGAGAAACTCCAAATTTTCGCAGTTCTGATGCTCGAAACGAATAACTAGAGCGGTCTAGGGGAAAACTACTCATACCGTTCTAATGGGGCTAGTTTCTACTTTCAGATGCAACAGAAACTTTGCGGATTGGTCAATCCGTTCGCGAGATATGGCAGTTTTGAGGTAAGAAACGCTTGAGAAACTCCAAATTTTCGCAGTTCTGATGCTCGAAACGAATAACTAGAACGGTCTAGGGGAAAACTACTCATACCGATGTAATGGGGCTAGTTTCTACTTTCAGATGCAACAGAAACTTTGCGGATTGGTCAATCCGTTCGCGAAATATGGCAGTTTTGAGGTAAGAAACGCTTGAGAAACTCAAAATTTTCGCAGTTCTCATGCTCGAAACGAATAACTACAACGGCCTAGGGGAAAAGTACGCATACCGTTGTAATCGGGCGAGTTTCTACTTTCAGATGCAACAGAAATTTTGCGGATTGGTCAATCCGTTCGCGTGATATGGCAGTTTGTAGGTAAGAAACGCTTGAGAAACTCAACATTTTCGCAGTTCTGATGCTCGAAACGAATAACTAGAACGGCCGAGGGAAAAAGTACGCATACTGTTATAATCGGGCGACTTTCTACTTTCAGATGCAATAGAAATTTTGCGGATTGGTCAATCCGTTCGCGAGATATGGCAGTTTGGAAGTATGAAACACTTGAGAAACACAAAATTTTCGCAGTTCTGATGCTCGAAACGAATAACTAGAACGGCCTAGGGGAAAAGTACGCATACCGTTGTAATCGGGCGAGTTTCTACTTTCAGATGCATCAGAAATTTGGCGGATTGGTCAATCCGTTCGCGAGATATGGCAGTTTGGAAGTATGAAACACATGAGAAACACAAAATTTTCGCAGTTCTGATGCTCGAAACGAATAAATAGAGCGGCCTAGGGGAAAAGTACGCATACCGTTGTAATCGGGCGAGTTTCTACTTTCAGATGCATCAGAAATTTTGCGGATTGGTCAATCCGTTCGCGAGATATGGCAGTTTGTAGGTAAGAAACACTTGAGAAACACAAAATTTTCGCAGTTCTGATGCTCGAAACGAATAACTAGAACGGCCTAGGGGAAAAGTACGCATACCGTTGTAATCGGGCGAGTTTCTACTTTCAGATGCAACAGAAACTTTGCGGATTGGTCAATCCGTTCGCGAGATATGGCAGTTTTGAGGTAAGAAACGCTTGAGAAACTCCAAATTTTCGCAGTTCTGATGCTCGAAACGAATAACTAAAACGGTCTAGGGGAAAACTACTCATACCGTTGTAATGGGGCTAGTTTCTACTTTCAGATGCAACAGAAACTTTGCGGATTGGTCAATCCGTTCGCGAGATATGGCAGTTTTGAGGTAAGAAACGCTTGAGAAACTCCAAATTTTCGCAGTTCTGATGATCGAAACGAATAACTAGAACGGTCTAGGGGAAAACTACTCATACCGTTGTAATGGGGCTAGTTTCTACTTTCAGATGCAACAGAAACTTTGCGGATTGGTCAATCCGTTCGCGAGATATGGCAGTTTTGAGGTAAGAAACGCTTGAGAAACTCCAAATTTTCGCAGTTCTGATGATCGAAACGAATAACTAGAACGGTCTAGGGGAAAACTACTCATACCGTTGTAATGGGGCTAGTTTCTACTTTCAGATGCAACAGAAACTTTGCGGATTGGTCAATCCGTTCGCGAGATATGGCAGTTTTGAGGTAAGAAACGCTTGAGAAACTCCAAATTTTCGCAGTTCTGATGCTCGAAACGAATAACTAGAACGGTCTAGGGGAAAACTACTCATACCGTTCTAATGGGGCTAGTTTCTACTTTCAGATGCAACAGAAACTTTGCGGATTGGTCAATCCGTTCGCGAGATATGGCAGTTTTGAGGTAAGAAACGCTTGAGAAACTCCAAATTTTCGCAGTTCTGATGATCGAAACGAATAACTAGAACGGTCTAGGGGAAAACTACTCATACCGTTGTAATGGGGCTAGTTTCTACTTTCAGATGCAACAGAAACTTTGCGGATTGGTCAATCCGTTCGCGAGATATGGCAGTTTTGAGGTAAGAAACGCTTGAGAAACTCCAAATTTTCGCAGTTCTGATGATCGAAACGAATAACTAGAACGGTCTAGGGGAAAACTACTCATACCGTTGTAATGGGGCTAGTTTCTACTTTTAGATGCAACAGAAACTTTGCGGATTGGTCAATCCGTTCGCGAGATATGGCAGTTTTGAGGTAAGAAACGCTTGAGAAACTCCAAATTTTCGCAGTTCTGATGCTCGAAACGAATAACTAGAACGGTCTAGGGGAAAGCTACTCATACCGTTGTAATGGGGCTAGTTTCTACTTTCAGATGCAACAGAAACTTTGCGGATTGGTCAATCCGTTCGCGAGATATGGCAGTTTTGAGGTAAGAAACGCTTGAGAAACTCCAAATTTTCGCAGTTCTGATGCTCGAAACGAATAACTAGAACGGCCTAGGGGAAAACTACTCATACCGTTCTAATGGGGCTAGTTTCTACTTTCAGATGCAACAGAAACTTTGCGGATTGGTCAATCCGTTCGCGAGATATGGCAGTTTTGAGGTAAGAAACGCTTGAGAAACTCCAAATTTTCGCAGTTCTGATGCTCGAAACGAATGACTAGAACGGTCTAGGGGAAAACTACTCATACCGTTGTAATGGGGCTAGTTTCTACTTTCAGATGCAACAGAAACTTTGCGGATTGGTCAGTCCGTTCGCGAGATATGGCAGTTTTGAAGTAAGAAACGCTTGAGAAACTCCAAATTTTCGCAGTTCTGATGCTCGAAACGAATAACTAGAACGGTCTAGGGGAAAACTACTCATACCGTTGCAATGGGGCTAGTTTCTACTTTCAGATGCAACAGAAACTTTGCGGATTGGTCAATCCGTTCGCGAGATATGGCAGTTTTGAGGTAAGAAACGCTTGAGAAGCTCCAAATTTTCGCAGTTCTGACGCTCGAAATGAATAACTAGAACGGTCTAGGGGAAAACTACTCATACCGTTGTAATGGGGCTAGTTTCTACTTTCAGATGCAACAGAAACTTTGCGGATTGGTCAATCCGTTCGCGAGATATGGCAGTTTTGAGGTAAGAAACGCTTGAGAAACTCCAAATTTTCGCAGTTCTGAGGCTCGAAACGAATAACTAGAACGGCCTAGGGGAAAACTACTCATACCGTTGTAATGGGGCGAGTTACTACTTTCAGATGCAAGAGAAATTTTGCGGATTGGTCGATCCGTTCGCGAGATATGGCAGTTTTGGGGTAAGAAACGCTTGAGAAACTCCAAATTTTCGCAGTTCTGATGCTCGAAACGAATAACTAGAACGGCCTAGGGGATAACTACTTATACCGTTGTAATGGGGCGAGTTTCTACTTTCAGATGCAACAGAAACTTTGCGGATTGGTCAATCCGTTCGCGAGATATGGCAGTTTTGAGGTATGAAACGCTTGAGAAACTCCAAATTTTCGCAGTTCTGATGCTCGAAACGAATAACTAGAACGGTCTAGGGGAAAACTACTCATACCGTTGTAATGGGGCTAGTTTCTACTTTCAGATGCAACAGAAACTTTGCGGATTGGTCAATCCGTTCGCGAGATATGGCAGTTTTGAGGTAAGAAACGCTTGAGAAACTCCAAATTTTCGCAGTTCTGATGCTCGAAACGAATAACTAGAACGGTCTAGGGGAAAATTACTCATACCGATGTAATGGGGCTAGTTTCTACTTTCAGATGCAACAGAAACTTTGCGGATTGGTCAATCCGTTCGCGAGATATGGCAGTTTTGAGGTAAGAAACGCTTGAGAAACTCCAAATTTTCGCAGTTCTGAGGCTCGAAACGAATAACTAGAACGGCCTAGGGGAAAACTACTCATACCGTTGTAATGGGGCGAGTTACTACTTTCAGATGCAAGAGAAATTTTGCGGATTGGTCGATCCGTTCGCGAGATATGGCAGTTTTGGTGTAAGAAACGCTTGAGAAACTCCAAATTTTCGCAGTTCTGATGCTCGAAACGAATAACTAGAACGGCCTAGGGGATAACTACTTATACCGTTGTAATGGGGCGAGTTTCTACTTTCAGATGCAACAGAAACTTTGCGGATTGGTCAATCCGTTCGCGAGATATGGCAGTTTTGAGGTATGAAACGCTTGAGAAACTCCAAATTTTCGCAGTTCTGATGCTCGAAACGAATAACTAGAACGGTCTAGGGGAAAACTACTCATACCGTTGTAATGGGGCTAGTTTCTACTTTCAGATGCAACAGAAACTTTGCGGATTGGTCAATCCGTTCGCGAGATATGGCAGTTTTGAGGTAAGAAACGCTTGAGAAACTCCAAATTTTCGCAGTTCTGATGCTCGAAACGAATAACTAGAACGGTCTATGGGAAAACTACTCATACCGTTGTAATGGGGCTAGTTTCTACTTTCAGATGCAACAGAAACTTTGCGGATTGGTCAATCCGTTCGCGAGATATGGCAGTTTTGAGGTAAGAAACGCTTGAGAAACTCCAAATTTTCGCAGTTCTGATGCTCGAAACGAATAACTAGACCGGTCTAGGGGAAAACTACTCATACCGTTGTAATGGGGCGAGTTTCTACTTTCAGATGCAACAGAAACTTTGCGGATTGGTCAATCCGTTCGCGAGATATGGCAGTTTTGAGGTAAGAAACGCTTGAGAAACTCCAAATTTTCGCAGTTCTGAGGCTCGAAACGAATAACTAGAACGGTCTAGGGGAAAACTACTCATACCGTTGTAATGGGGCTAGTTTCTACTTTCAGATGCAACAGAAACTTTGCGGATTGGTCAATCCGTTCGCGAGATATGGCAGTTTTGAGGTAAGAAACGCTTGAGAAACTCCAAATTTTCGCAGTTCTGATGCTCGAAACGAATAACTAGAACGGTCTAGGGGAAAACTACTCATACCGTTGTAATGGGGCTAGTTTCTACTTTCAGATGCAACAGAAACTTTGCGGATTGGTCAATCCGTTCGCGAGATATGGCAGTTTTGAGGTAAGAAACGCTTGAGAAACTCCAAATTTTCGCAGTTCTGATGCTCGAAACGAATAACTAGAACGGCCTAGGGGAAAACTACTCATACCGTTCTAATGGGGCTAGTTTCTACTTTCAGATGCAACAGAAACTTTGCGGATTGGTCAATCCGTTCGCGAGATATGGCAGTTTTGAGGTAAGAAACGCTTGAGAAACTCCAAATTTTCGCAGTTCTGATGCTCGAAACGAATGACTAGAACGGTCTAGGGGAAAACTACTCATACCGTTGTAATGGGGCTAGTTTCTACTTTCAGATGCAACAGAAACTTTGCGGATTGGTCAATCCGTTCGCGAGATATGGCAGTTTTGAGGTAAGAAACGCTTGAGAAACTCCAAATTTTCGCAGTTCTGATGCTCGAAACGAATAACTAGAACGGTCTAGGGGAAAACTACTCATACCGTTGTAATGGAGCTAGTTTCTACTTTCAGATGCAACAGAAACTTTGCGGATTGGTCAGTCCGTTCGCGAGATATGGCAGTTTTGAAGTAAGAAACGCTTGAGAAACTCCAAATTTTCGCAGTTCTGATGCTCGAAACGAATAACTAGAACGGTCTAGGGGAAAACTACTCATACCGTTGCAATGGGGCTAGTTTCTACTTTCAGATGCAACAGAAACTTTGCGGATTGGTCAATCCGTTCGCGAGATATGGCAGTTTTGAGGTAAGAAACGCTTGAGAAACTCCAAATTTTCGCAGTTCTGATGCTCGAAACGAATAACTAGAACGGTCTAGGGGAAAACTACTCATACCGTTGTAATGGGGCTAGTTTCTACTTTCAGATGCAACAGAAACTTTGCGGATTGGTCAATCCGTTCGCGAGATATGGCAGTTTTGAGGTAAGAAACGCTTGAGAAACTCCAAATTTTCGCAGTTCTGATGATCGAAACGAATAACTAGAACGGTCTAGGGGAAAACTACTCACACTGTTGTAATGGGGCTAGTTTCTACTTTCAGATGCAACAGAAACTTTGCGGATTGGTCAATCCGTTCGCGAGATATGGCAGTTTTGAGGTAAGAAACGCTTGAGAAGCTCCAAATTTTCGCAGTTCTGACGCTCGAAATGAATAACTAGAACGGTCTAGGGGAAAACTACTCATACCGTTGTAATGGGGCTAGTTTCTACTTTCAGATGCAACAGAAACTTTGCGGATTGGTCAATCCGTTCGCGAGATATGGCAGTTTTGAGGTAAGAAACGCTTGAGAAACTCCAAATTTTCGCAGTTCTGATGCTCGAAACGAATAACTAGAACGGTCTAGGGGAAAACTACTCATACCGTTGTAATGGGGCTAGTTTCTACTTTCAGATGCAACAGAAACTATGCGGATTGGTCAATCCGTTCGCGAGATATGGCAGTTTTGAGGTAAGAAACGCTTGAGAAACTCCAAATTTTCGCAGTTCTGATGCTCGAAACGAATAACTAGAACGGCCTAGGGGAAAACTACTCATACCGTTGTAATGGGGCTAGTTTCTACTTTCAGATGCAACAGAAACTTTGCGGATTGGTCAATCCGTTCGCGAGATATGGCAGTTTTGAGGTAAGAAACGCTTGAGAAACTCCAAATTTTCGCAGTTCTGATGCTCGAAACGAATAACTAGAACGGTCTAGGGGAAAACTACTCATACCGTTGCAATGGGGCTAGTTTCTACTTTCAGATGCAACAGAAACTTTGCGGATTGGTCAATCCGTTCGCGAGATATGGCAGTTTTGAGGTAAGAAACGCTTGAGAAACTCCAAATTTTCGCAGTTCTGATGCTCGAAACGAATAACTAGAACGGTCTAGGGGAAAACTACTCATACCGTTGTAATGGGGCTAGTTTCTACTTTCAGATGCAACAGAAACTTTGCGGATTGGTCAATCCGTTCGCGAGATATGGCAGTTTTGAGGTAAGAAACGCTTGAGAAACTCCAAATTTTCGCAGTTCTGATGATCGAAACGAATAACTAGAACGGTCTAGGGGAAAACTACTCACACTGTTGTAATGGGGCTAGTTTCTACTTTCAGATGCAACAGAAACTTTGCGGATTGGTCAATCCGTTCGCGAGATATGGCAGTTTTGAGGTAAGAAACGCTTGAGAAGCTCCAAATTTTCGCAGTTCTGACGCTCGAAATGAATAACTAGAACGGTCTAGGGGAAAACTACTCATACCGTTGTAATGGGGCTAGTTTCTACTTTCAGATGCAACAGAAACTTTGCGGATTGGTCAATCCGTTCGCGAGATATGGCAGTTTTGAAGTAAGAAACGCTTGAGAAACTCCAAATTTTCGCAGTTCTGATGCTCGAAACGAATAACTAGAACGGTCTAGGGGAAAACTACTCATACCGTTGTAATGGGGCTAGTTTCTACTTTCAGATGCAACAGAAACTATGCGGATTGGTCAATCCGTTCGCGAGATATGGCAGTTTTGAGGTAAGAAACGCTTGAGAAACTCCAAATTTTCGCAGTTCTGATGCTCGAAACGAATAACTAGAACGGCCTAGGGGAAAACTACTCATACCGTTGTAATGGGGCTAGTTTCTACTTTCAGATGCAACAGAAACTTTGCGGATTGGTCAATCCGTTCGCGAGATATGGCAGTTTTGAGGTAAGAAACGCTTGAGAAACTCCAAATTTTCGCAGTTCTGATGATCGAAACGAATAACTAGAACGGTCTAGGGGAAAACTACTCACACTGTTGTAATGGGGCTAGTTTCTACTTTCAGATGCAACAGAAACTTTGCGGATTGGTCAATCCGTTCGCGAGATATGGCAGTTTTGAGGTAAGAAACGCTTTAGAAGCTCCAAATTTTCGCAGTTCTGACGCTCGAAATGAATAACTAGAACGGTCTAGGGGAAAACTACTCATACCGTTGTAATGGGGCTAGTTTCTACTTTCAGATGCAACAGAAACTTTGCGGATTGGTCAATCCGTTCGCGAGATATGGCAGTTTTGAGGTAAGAAACGCTTGAGAAACTCCAAATTTTCGCAGTTCTGATGCTCGAAACGAATAACTAGAACGGTCTAGGGGAAAACTACTCATACCGTTGTAATGGGGCTAGTTTCTACTTTCAGATGCAACAGAAACTATGCGGATTGGTCAATCCGTTCGCGAGATATGGCAGTTTTGAGGTAAGAAACGCTTGAGAAACTCCAAATTTTCGCAGTTCTGATGCTCGAAACGAATAACTAGAACGGCCTAGGGGAAAACTACTCATACCGTTGTAATGGGGCTAGTTTCTACTTTCAGATGCAACAGAAACTTTGCGGATTGGTCAATCCGTTCGCGAGATATGGCAGTTTTGAGGTAAGAAACGCTTGAGAAACTCCAAAATTTCGCAGTTCTGATGCTCGAAACGAATAACTAGAACGGCCTAGGGGAAAACTACTCATACCGTTGTAATGGGGCTAGTTTCTACTTTCAGATGCAACAGAAACTTTGCGGATTGGTCAATCCGTTCGCGAGATATGGCAGTTTTGAGGTAAGAAACGCTTGAGAAACTCCAAATTTTCGCAGTTCTGATGCTCGAAACGAATAACTAGAACGGTCTAGGGGAAAACTACTCATACCGTTGTAATGGGGCTATTTTCTACTTTCAGATGCAACAGAAACTTTTCGGATTGGTCAATCCGTTCGCGAGATATGGCTGTTTTGAGGTAAGAAACGCTTGAGAAACTCCAAATTTTCGCAGTTCTGATGCTCGAAACGAATAACTAGAACGGCCTAGGGGAAAACTACTCATACCGTTGTAATGGGGCTAGTTTCTACTTTCAGATGCAACAGAAACTTTGCGGATTGGTCAATCCGTTCGCGAGATATGGCAGTTTTGAGGTAAGAAACGCTTGAGAAACTCCAAATTCTCGCAGTTCTGATGCTCGAAACGAATAACTAGAACGGTCTAGGGGAAAACTACTCATACCGTTGTAATGGGGCTAGATTCTACTTTCAGATGCAACAGAGACTTTCCGGATTGGTCAATCCGTTCGCGAGATATGGCAGTTTTGAGGTAAGAAACGCTTGAGAAACTCCAAAATTTCGCAGTTCTGATGCTCGAAACGAATAACTAGAACGGTCTAGGGGAAAACTACTCATACCGTTGTAATGGGGCTATTTTCTACTTTCAGATGCAACAGAAACTTTTGGGATTGGTCAATCCGTTCGCGAGATATGGCTGTTTTGAGGTAAGAAACGCTTGAGAAACTCCAAATTTTCGCAGTTCTGATGCTCGAAACGAATAACTAGAACGGCCTAGGGGAAAACTACTCATACCGTTGTAATGGGGCTAGTTTCTACTTTCAGATGCAACAGAAACTTTGCGGATTGGTCAATCCGTTCGCGAGATATGGCAGTTTTGAGGTAAGAAACGCTTGAGAAACTCCAAAATTTCGCAGTTCTGATGCTCGAAACGAATAACTAGAACGGCCTAGGGGAAAACTACTCATACCGTTGTAATGGGGCTAGTTTCTACTTTCAGATGCAACAGAAACTTTGCGGATTGGTCAATCCGTTCGCGAGATATGGCAGTTTTGAGGTAAGAAACGCTTGAGAAACTCCAAATTCTCGCAGTTCTGATGCTCGAAACGAATAACTAGAACGGTCTAGGGGAAAACTACTCATACCGTTGTAATGGGGCTAGATTCTACTTTCAGATGCAACAGAGACTTTCCGGATTGGTCAATCCGTTCGCGAGATATGGCAGTTTTGAGGTAAGAAACGCTTGAGAAACTCCAAAATTTCGCAGTTCTGATGCTCGAAACGAATAACTAGAACGGTCTAGGGGAAAACTACTCATACCGTTGTAATGGGGCTATTTTCTACTTTCAGATGCAACAGAAACTTTTCGGATTGGTCAATCCGTTCGCGAGATATGGCTGTTTTGAGGTAAGAAACGCTTGAGAAACTCCAAATTTTCGCAGTTCTGATGCTCGAAACGAATAACTAGAACGGCCTAGGGGAAAACTACTCATACCGTTGTAATGGGGCTAGTTTCTACTTTCAGATGCAACAGAAACATTGCGGATTGGTCAATCCGTTCGCGAGATATGGCAGTTTTGAGGTAAGAAACGCTTGAGAAACTCCAAAATTTCGCAGTTCTGATGCTCGAAACGAATAACTAGAACGGTCTAGGGGAAAACTACTTATACCGTTGTAATGGGGCTATTTTCTACTTTCAGATACAACAGAAACTTTTCGGATTGGTCAATCCGTTCGCGAGATATGGCTGTTTTGAGGTAAGAAACGCTTGAGAAACTCCAAATTTTCGCAGTTCTGATGCTCGAAACGAATAACTAGAACGGCCTAGGGGAAAACTACTCATACCGTTGTAATGGGGCTAGTTTCTACTTTCAGATGCAACAGAAACTTTGCGGATTGGTCAATCCTTTCGCGAGATATGGCAGTTTTGAGGTAAGAAACGCTTGAGAAACTCCAAATTTTCGCAGTTCTGATGCTCGAAACGAATAACTAGAACGGTCTAGGGGAAAACTACTCATACCGTTGTAATGGGGCTAGTTTCTACTTTCAGATGCAACAGAAACTTTGCGGATTGGTCAATCCGTTCGCGAGATATGGCAGTTTTGAGGTAAGAAACGCTTGAGAAACTCCAAATTTTCGCAGTTCTGATGCTCGAAACGAATAACTAGAACGGCCTAGGGGAAAACTACTCATACCGTTGTAATGGGGCTAGTTTCTACTTTCAGATGCAACAGAAACTTTGCGGATTGGTCAATCCGTTCGCAAGATATGGCAGTTTTGAGGTAAGAAACGCTTGAGAAACTCCAAAATTTCGCAGTTCTGATGCTCGAAACGAATAACTAGAACGGTCTAGGGGAAAACTACTCATACCGTTGTAATGGGGCTATTTTCTACTTTCAGATGCAACAGAAACTTTTGGGATTGGTCAATCCGTTCGCGAGATATGGCTGTTTTGAGGTAAGAAACGCTTGAGAAACTCCAAATTTTCGCAGTTCTGATGCTCGAAACGAATAACTAGAACGGCCTAGGGGAAAACTACTCATACCGTTGTAATGGGGCTAGTTTCTACTTTCAGATGCAACAGAAACTTTGCGGATTGGTCAATCCGTTCGCGAGATATGGCAGTTTTGTGGTAAGAAACGCTTGAGAAACTCCAAAATTTCGCAGTTCTGATGCTCGAAACGAATAACTAGAACGGCCTAGGGGAAAACTACTCATACCGTTGTAATGGGGCTAGTTTCTACTTTCAGATGCAACAGAAACTTTGCGGATTGGTCAATCCGTTCGCGAGATATGGCAGTTTCGAGGTAAGAAACGCTTGAGAAACTCCAAATTCTCGCAGTTCTGATGCTCGAAACGAATAACTAGAACGGTCTAGGGGAAAACTACTCATACCGTTGTAATGGGGCTAGATTCTACTTTCAGATGCAACAGAGACTTTCCGGATTGGTCAATCCGTTCGCGAGATATGGCAGTTTTGAGGTAAGAAACGCTTGAGAAACTCCAAAATTTCGCAGTTCTGATGCTCGAAACGAATAACTAGAACGGTCTAGGGGAAAACTACTCATACCGTTGTAATGGGGCTATTTTCTACTTTCAGATGCAACAGAAACTTTTCGGATTGGTCAATCCGTTCGCGAGATATGGCTGTTTTGAGGTAAGAAACGCTTGAGAAACTCCAAATTTTCGCAGTTCTGATGCTCGAAACGAATAACTAGAACGGCCTAGGGGAAAACTACTCATACCGTTGTAATGGGGCTAGTTTCTACTTTCAGATGCAACAGAAACATTGCGGATTGGTCAATCCGTTCGCGAGATATGGCAGTTTTGAGGTAAGAAACGCTTGAGAAACTCCAAAATTTCGCAGTTCTGATGCTCGAAACGAATAACTAGAACGGTCTAGGGGAAAACTACTTATACCGTTGTAATGGGGCTATTTTCTACTTACAGATGCAACAGAAACTTTTCGGATTGGTCAATCCGTTCGCGAGATATGGCTGTTTTGAGGTAAGAAACGCTTGAGAAACTCCAAATTTTCGCAGTTCTGATGCTCGAAACGAATAACTAGAACGGCCTAGGGGAAAACTACTCATACCGTTGTAATGGGGCTAGTTTCTACTTTCAGATGCAACAGAAACTTTGCGGATTGGTCAATCCGTTCGCGAGATATGGCAGTTTTGAGGTAAGAAACGCTTGAGAAACTCCAAATTTTCGCAGTTCTGATGCTCGAAACGAATAACTAGAACGGTCTAGGGGAAAACTACTCATACCGTTGTAATGGGGCTAGTTTCTACTTTCAGATGCAACAGAAACTTTGCGGATTGGTCAATCCGTTCGCGAGATATGGCAGTTTTGAGGTAAGAAACGCTTGAGAAACTCCAAATTTTCGCAGTTCTGATGCTCGAAACGAATAACTAGAACGGCCTAGGGGAAAACTACTCATACCGTTGTAATGGGGCTAGTTTCTACTTTCAGATGCAACAGAAACTTTGCGGATTGGTCAATCCGTTCGCGAGATATGGCAGTTTTGAGGTAAGAAACGCTTGAGAAACTCCAAATTTTCGCAGTTCTGATGCTCGAAACGAATAACTAGAACGGTCTAGGGGAAAACTACTCATACCGTTGTAATGGGGCTATTTTCTACTTTCAGATGCAACAGAAACTTTTCGGATTGGTCAATCCGTTCGCGAGATATGGCTGTTTTGAGGTAAGAAACGCTTGAGAAACTCCAAATTTTCGCAGTTCTGATGCTCGAAACGAATAACTAGAACGGCCTAGGGGAAAACTACTCATACCGTTGTAATGGGGCTAGTTTCTACTTTCAGATGCAACAGAAACTTTGCGGATTGGTCAATCCGTTCGCGAGATATGGCAGTTTTGAGGTAAGAAACGCTTGAGAAACTCCAAATTCTCGCAGTTCTGATGCTCGAAACGAATAACTAGAACGGTCTAGGGGAAAACTACTCATACCGTTGTAATGGGGCTAGATTCTACTTTCAGATGCAGCAGAGACTTTCAGGATTGGTCAATCCGTTCGCGAGATATGGCAGTTTTGAGGTAAGAAACGCTTGAGAAACTCCAAAATTTCGCAGTTCTGATGCTCGAAACGAATAACTAGAACGGTCTAGGGGAAAACTACTCATACCGTTGTAATGGGGCTATTTTCTACTTTCAGATGCAACAGAAACTTTTGGGATTGGTCAATCCGTTCGCGAGATATGGCTGTTTTGAGGTAAGAAACGCTTGAGAAACTCCAAATTTTCGCAGTTCTGATGCTCGAAACGAATAACTAGAACGGCCTAGGGGAAAACTACTCATACCGTTGTAATGGGGCTAGTTTCTACTTTCAGATGCAACAGAAACTTTGCGGATTGGTCAATCCGTTCGCGAGATATGGCAGTTTTGAGGTAAGAAACGCTTGAGAAACTCCAAAATTTCGCAGTTCTGATGCTCGAAACGAATAACTAGAACGGTCTAGGGGAAAACTACTCATACCGTTGTAATGGGGCTATTTTCTACTTTCAGATGCAACAGAAACTTTTCGGATTGGTCAATCCGTTCGCGAGATATGGCTGTTTTGAGGTAAGAAACGCTTGAGAAACTCCAAATTTTCGCAGTTCTGATGCTCGAAACGAATAACTAGAACGGCCTAGGGGAAAACTACTCATACCGTTGTAATGGGGCTAGTTTCTACTTTCAGATGCAACAGAAACATTGCGGATTGGTCAATCCGTTCGCGAGATATGGCAGTTTTGAGGTAAGAAACGCTTGAGAAACTCCAAAATTTCGCAGTTCTGATGCTCGAAACGAATAACTAGAACGGTCTAGGGGAAAACTACTCATACCGTTGTAATGGGGCTATTTTCTACTTTCAGATGCAACAGAAACTTTTCGGATTAGTCAATCCGTTCGCGAGATATGACTGTTTTGAGGTAAGAAACGCTTGAGAAACTCCAAATTTTCGCAGTTCTGATGCTCGAAACGAATAACTAGAACGGCCTAGGGGAAAACTACTCATACCGTTGTAATGGGGCTAGTTTCTACTTTCAGATGCAACAGAAACTTTGCGGATTGGTCAATCCGTTCGCGAGATATGGCAGTTTTGAGGTAAGAAACCCTTGAGAAACTCCAAATTTTCGCAGTTCTGATGCTCGAAACGAATAACTAGAACGGTCTAGGGGAAAACTACTCATACCGTTGTAATGGGGCTAGTTTCTACCTTCAGATGCAACAGAAACTTTGCGGATTGGTCAATCCGTTCGCGAGATATGGCAGTTTTGAGGTAAGAAACGCTTGAGAAACTCCAAATTTTCGCAGTTCTGATGCTCGAAACGAATAACTAGAACGGTCTAGGGGAAAACTACTCATACCGTTGTAATGGGGCTAGATTCTACTTTCAGATGCAACAGAGACTTTCCGGATTGGTCAATCCGTTCGCGAGATATGGCAGTTTTGAGGTAAGAAATGCTTGAGAAACTCCAAATTTTCGCATTTCTGATGCTCGAAACGAATAACTAGAACGGCCTAGGGGAAAACTACTCATACCGTTGTATTGGGGCTAGTTTCTACTTTCAGATGCAACAGAAACTTTGCGGATTGGTCAGTCCGATCGCGAGATATGGCAGTTTTGAAGTAAGAAACGCTTGAGAAACTCCAAATTTTCGCAGTTCTGATGCTCGAAACGAATAACTAGAACGGTCTAGGGGAAAACTACTCATACCGTTGTAATGGGGCTAGTTTCTACTTTCAGATGCAACAGAAACTTTGCGGATTGGTCAATCCGTTCGCGAGATATGGCAGTTTTGAGGTAAGTAACGCTTGAGAAACTCCAAATTTTCGCAGTTCTGATGCTCGAAACGAATAACTAGAACGGTCTAGGGGAAAACTACTCATACCGTTGTAATGGGGCTAGTTTCTACTTTCAGATGCAACAGAGACTTTCCGGATTGGTCAATCCGTTCGCGAGATATGGCAGTTTTGAGGTAAGAAACGCTTGAGAAACTCCAAAATTTCGCAGTTCTGATGCTCGAAACGAATAACTAGAACGGTCTAGGGGAAAACTACTCATACCGTTGTAATGGGGCTATTTTCTACTTTCAGATGCAACAGAAACTTTTCGGATTGGTCAATCCGTTCGCGAGATATGGCTGTTTTGAGGTAAGAAACGCTTGAGAAACTCCAAATTTTCGCAGTTCTGATGCTCGAAACGAATAACTAGAACGGCCTAGGGGAAAACTACTCATACCGTTGTAATGGGGCTAGTTTCTACTTTCAGATGCAACAGAAACATTGCGGATTGGTCAATCCGTTCGCGAGATATGGCAGTTTTGAGGTAAGAAACGCTTGAGAAACTCCAAAATTTCGCAGTTCTGATGCTCGAAACGAATAACTAGAACGGTCTAGGGGAAAACTACTTATACCGTTGTAATGGGGCTATTTTCTACTTTCAGATGCAACAGAAACTTTTCGGATTGGTCAATCCGTTCGCGAGATATGGCTGTTTTGAGGTAAGAAACGCTTGAGAAACTCCAAATTTTCGCAGTTCTGATGCTCGAAACGAATAACTAGAACGGACTAGGGGAAAACTACTCATACCGTTGTAATGGGGCTAGTTTCTACTTTCAGATGCAACAGAAACTTTGCGGATTGGTCAATCCGTTCGCGAGATATGGCAGTTTTGAGGTAAGAAACGCTTGAGAAACTCCAAATTTTCGCAGTTCTGATGCTCGAAACGAATAACTAGAACGGTCTAGGGGAAAACTACTCATACCGTTGTAATGGGGCTAGCTTCTACTTTCAGATGCAACAGAAACTTTGCGGATTGGTCAATCCGTTCGCGAGATATGGCAGTTTTGAGGTAAGAAACGCTTGAGAAACTCCAAATTTTCGCAGTTCTGATGCTCGAAACGAATAACTAGAACGGCCTAGGGGAAAACTACTCATACCGTTGTAATGGGGCTAGTTTCTACTTTCAGATGCAACAGAAACTTTGCGGATTGGTCAATCCGTTCGCGAGATATGGCAGTTTTGAGGTAAGAAACGCTTGAGAAACTCCAAATTTTCGCAGTTCTGATGCTCGAAACGAATAACTAGAACGGTCTAGGGGAAAACTACTCATACCGTTGTAATGGGGCTATTTTCTACTTTCAGATGCAACAGAAACTTTTCGGATTGGTCAATCCGTTCGCGAGATATGGCTGTTTTGAGGTAAGAAACGCTTGAGAAACTCCAAATTTTCGCAGTTCTGATGCTCGAAACGAATAACTAGAACGGCCTAGGGGAAAACTACTCATACCGTTGTAATGGGGCTAGTTTCTACTTTCAGATGCAACAGAAACTTTGCGGATTGGTCAATCCGTTCGCGAGATATGGCAGTTTTGAGGTAAGAAACGCTTGAGAAACTCCAAATTCTCGCAGTTCTGATGCTCGAAACGAATAACTAGAACGGTCTAGGGGAAAACTACTCATACCGTTGTAATGGGGCTAGATTCTACTTTCAGATGCAGCAGAGACTTTCCGGATTGGTCAATCCGTTCGCGAGATATGGCAGTTTTGAGGTAAGAAACGCTTGAGAAACTCCAAAATTTCGCAGTTCTGATGCTCGAAACGAATAACTAGAACGGTCTAGGGGAAAACTACTCATACCGTTGTAATGGGGCTATTTTCTACTTTCAGATGCAACAGAAACTTTTGGGATTGGTCAATCCGTTCGCGAGATATGGCTGTTTTGAGGTAAGAAACGCTTGAGAAACTCCAAATTTTCGCAGTACTGATGCTCGAAACGAATAACTAGAACGGCCTAGGGGAAAACTACTCATACCGTTGTAATGGGGCTAGTTTCTACTTTCAGATGCAACAGAAACTTTGCGGATTGGTCAGTCCGATCGCGAGATATGGCAGTTTTGAGGTAAGAAACGCTTGAGAAACTCCAAATTTTCGCAGTTCTGATGCTCGAAACGAATAACTAGAACGGTCTAGGGGAAAACTACTCATACCGTTGTAATGGGGCTAGATTCTACTTTCAGATGCAACAGAGACTTTCCGGATTGGTCAATCCGTTCGCGAGATATGGCAGTTTTGAGGTAAGAAATGCTTGAGAAACTCCAAATTTTCGCATTTCTGATGCTCGAAACGAATAACTAGAACGGCCTAGGGGAAAACTACTCATACCGTTGTATTGGGGCTAGTTTCTACTTTCAGATGCAACAGAAACTTTGCGGATTGGTCAGTCCGATCGCGAGATATGGCAGTTTTGAAGTAAGAAACGCTTGAGAAACTCCAAATTTTCGCAGTTCTGATGCTCGAAACGAATAACTAGAACGGTCTAGGGGAAAACTACTCATACCGTTGTAATGGGGCTAGTTTCTACTTTCAGATGCAACAGAAACTTTGCGGATTGGTCAATCCGTTCGCGAGATATGGCAGTTTTGAGGTAAGAAACGCTTGAGAAACTCCAAATTTTCGCAGTTCTGATGCTCGAAACGAATAACTAGAACGGTCTAGGGGAAAACTACTCATACCGTTGTAATGGGGCTAGTTTCTACTTTCAGATGCAACAGAGACTTTCCGGATTGGTCAATCCGTTCGCGAGATATGGCAGTTTTGAGGTAAGAAACGCTTGAGAAACTCCAAAATTTCGCAGTTCTGATGCTCGAAACGAATAACTAGAACGGTCTAGGGGAAAACTACTCATACCGTTGTAATGGGGCTATTTTCTACTTTCAGATGCAACAGAAACTTTTCGGATTGGTCAATCCGTTCGCGAGATATGGCTGTTTTGAGGTAAGAAACGCTTGAGAAACTCCAAATTTTCGCAGTTCTGATGCTCGAAACGAATAACTAGAACGGCCTAGGGGAAAACTACTCATACCGTTGTAATGGGGCTAGTTTCTACTTTCAGATGCAACAGAAACATTGCGGATTGGTCAATCCGTTCGCGAGATATGGCAGTTTTGAGGTAAGAAACGCTTGAGAAACTCCAAAATTTCGCAGTTCTGATGCTCGAAACGAATAACTAGAACGGTCTAGGGGAAAACTACTTATACCGTTGTAATGGGGCTATTTTCTACTTTCATATGCAACAGAAACTTTTCGGATTGGTCAATCCGTTCGCGAGATATGGCTGTTTTGAGGTAAGAAACGCTTGAGAAACTCCAAATTTTCGCAGTTCTGATGCTCGAAACGAATAACTAGAACGGCCTAGGGGAAAACTACTCATACCGTTGTAATGGGGCTAGTTTCTACTTTCAGATGCAACAGAAACTTTGCGGATTGGTCAATCCGTTCGCGAGATATGGCAGTTTTGAGGTAAGAAACGCTTGAGAAACTCCAAATTTTCGCAGTTCTGATGCTCGAAACGAATAACTAGAACGGTCTAGGGGAAAACTACTCATACCGTTGTAATGGGGCTAGTTTCTACTTTCAGATGCAACAGAAACTTTGCGGATTGGTCAATCCGTTCGCGAGATATGGCAGTTTTGAGGTAAGAAACGCTTGAGAAACTCCAAATTCTCGCAGTTCTGATGCTCGAAACGAATAACTAGAACGGTCTAGGGGAAAACTACTCATACCGTTGTAATTGGGCTAGATTCTACTTTCAGATGCAGCAGAGACTTTCCGGATTGGTCAATCCGTTCGCGAGATATGGCAGTTTTGAGGTAAGAAACGCTTGAGAAACTCCAAAATTTCGCAGTTCTGATGCTCGAAACGAATAACTAGAACGGTCTAGGGGAAAACTACTCATACCGTTGTAATGGGGCTATTTTCTACTTTCAGATGCAACAGAAACTTTTGGGATTGGTCAATCCGTTCGCGAGATATGGCTGTTTTGAGGTAAGAAACGCTTGAGAAACTCCAAATTTTCGCAGTTCTGATGCTCGAAACGAATAACTAGAACGGCCTAGGGGAAAACTACTCATACCGTTGTAATGGGGCTAGTTTCTACTTTCAGATGCAACAGAAACTTTGCGGATTGGTCAGTCCGATCGCGAGATATGGCAGTTTTGAGGTAAGAAACGCTTGAGAAACTCCAAATTTTCGCAGTTCTGATGCTCGAAACGAATAACTAGAACGGTCTAGGGGAAAACTACTCATACCGTTGTAATGGGGCTAGATTCTACTTTCAGATGCAACAGAGACTTTCCGGATTGGTCAATCCGTTCGCGAGATATGGCAGTTTTGAGGTAAGAAATGCTTGAGAAACTCCAAATTTTCGCATTTCTGATGCTCGAAACGAATAACTAGAACGGCCTAGGGGAAAACTACTCATACCGTTGTAATGGGGCTAGTTTCTACTTTCAGATGCAACAGAAACTTTGCGGATTGGTCAATCCGTTCGCGAGATATGGCAGTTTTGAGGTAAGAAACGCTTGAGAAACTCCAAATTTTCGCAGTTCTGATGCTCGAAACGAATAACTAGAACGGTCTAGGGGAAAACTACTCATACCGTTGTAATGGGGCTAGTTTCTACTTTCAGATGCAACAGAAACTTTGCGGATTGGTCAATCCGTTCGCGAGATATGGCAGTTTTGAGGTAAGAAACGCTTGAGAAACTCCAAATTTTCGCAGTTCTGATGCTCGAAACGAATAACTAGAACGGCCTAGGGGAAAACTACTCATACCGTTGTAATGGGGCTAGTTTCTACTTTCAGATGCAACAGAAACTTTGCGGATTGGTCAATCCGTTCGCGAGATATGGCAGTTTTGAGGTAAGAAACGCTTGAGAAACTCCAAATTTTCGCAGTTCTGATGCTCGAAACGAATAACTAGAACGGTCTAGGGGAAAACTACTCATACCGTTGTAATGGGGCTATTTTCTACTTTCAGATGCAACAGAAACTTTTCGGATTGGTCAATCCGTTCGCGAGATATGGCAGTTTTGAGGTAAGAAACGCTTGAGAAACTCCAAATTTTCGCAGTTCTGATGCTCGAAACGAATAACTAGAACGGCCTAGGGGAAAACTACTCATACCGTTGTAATGGGGCTAGTTTCTACTTTCAGATGCAACAGAAACTTTGCGGATTGGTCAATCCGTTCGCGAGATATGGCAGTTTTGAGGTAAGAAACGCTTGAGAAACTCCAAATTTTCGCAGTTCTGATGCTCGAAACGAATAACTAGAACGGTCTAGGGGAAAACTACTCATACCGTTGTAATGGGGCTATTTTCTACTTTCAGATGCAACAGAAACTTTTCGGATTGGTCAATCCGTTCGCGAGATATGGCTGTTTTGAGGTAAGAAACGCTTGAGAAACTCCAAATTTTCGCAGTTCTGATGCTCGAAACGAATAACTAGAACGGCCTAGGGGAAAACTACTCATACCGTTGTAATGGGGCTAGTTTCTACTTTCAGATGCAACAGAAACTTTGCGGATTGGTCAATCCGTTCGCGAGATATGGCAGTTTTGAGGTAAGAAACGCTTGAGAAACTCCAAATTCTCGCAGTTCTGATGCTCGAAACGAATAACTAGAACGGTCTAGGGGAAAACTACTCATACCGTTGTAATGGGGCTAGATTCTACTTTCAGATGCAGCAGAGACTTTCCGGATTGGTCAATCCGTTCGCGAGATATGGCAGTTTTGAGGTAAGAAACGCTTGAGAAACTCCAAAATTTCGCAGTTCTGATGCTCGAAACGAATAACTAGAACGGTCTAGGGGAAAACTACTCATACCGTTGTAATGGGGCTATTTTCTACTTTCAGATGCAACAGAAACTTTTGGGATTGGTCAATCCGTTCGCGAGATATGGCTGTTTTGAGGTAAGAAACGCTTGAGAAACTCCAAATTTTCGCAGTTCTGATGCTCGAAACGAATAACTAGAACGGCCTAGGGGAAAACTACTCATACCGTTGTAATGGGGCTAGTTTCTACTTTCAGATGCAACAGAAACTTTGCGGATTGGTCAGTCCGATCGCGAGATATGGCAGTTTTGAGGTAAGAAACGCTTGAGAAACTCCAAATTTTCGCAGTTCTGATGCTCGAAACGAATAACTAGAACGGTCTAGGGGAAAACTACTCATACCGTTGTAATGGGGCTAGATTCTACTTTCAGATGCAACAGAGACTTTCCGGATTGGTCAATCCGTTCGCGAGATATGGCAGTTTTGAGGTAAGAAATGCTTGAGAAACTCCAAATTTTCGCATTTCTGATGCTCGAAACGAATAACTAGAACGGCCTAGGGGAAAACTACTCATACCGTTGTATTGGGGCTAGTTTCTACTTTCAGATGCAACAGAAACTTTGCGGATTGGTCAGTCCGATCGCGAGATATGGCAGTTTTGAAGTAAGAAACGCTTGAGAAACTCCAAATTTTCGCAGTTCTGATGCTCGAAACGAATAACTAGAACGGTCTAGGGGAAAACTACTCATACCGTTGTAATGGGGCTAGTTTCTACTTTCAGATGCAACAGAAACTTTGCGGATTGGTCAATCCGTTCGCGAGATATGGCAGTTTTGAGGTAAGAAACGCTTGAGAAACTCCAAATTTTCGCAGTTCTGATGCTCGAAACGAATAACTAGAACGGTCTAGGGGAAAACTACTCATACCGTTGTAATGGGGCTAGTTTCTACTTTCAGATGCAACAGAGACTTTCCGGATTGGTCAATCCGTTCGCGAGATATGGCAGTTTTGAGGTAAGAAACGCTTGAGAAACTCCAAAATTTCGCAGTTCTGATGCTCGAAACGAATAACTAGAACGGTCTAGGGGAAAACTACTCATACCGTTGTAATGGGGCTATTTTCTACTTTCAGATGCAACAGAAACTTTGCGGATTGGTCAATCCGTTCGCGAGATATGGCAGTTTTGAGGTAAGAAACGCTTGAGAAACTCCAAATTTTCGCAGTTCTGATGCTCGAAACGAATAACTAGAACGGTCTAGGGGAAAACTACTCATACCGTTGTAATGGGGCTATTTTCTACTTTCAGATGCAACAGAAACTTTTCGGATTGGTCAATCCGTTCGCGAGATATGGCTGTTTTGAGGTAAGAAACGCTTGAGAAACTCCAAATTTTCGCAGTTCTGATGCTCGAAACGAATAACTAGAACGGCCTAGGGGAAAACTACTCATACCGTTGTAATGGGGCTAGTTTCTACTTTCAGATGCAACAGAAACTTTGCGGATTGGTCAATCCGTTCGCGAGATATGGCAGTTTTGAGGTAAGAAACGCTTGAGAAACTCCAAATTCTCGCAGTTCTGATGCTCGAAACGAATAACTAGAACGGTCTAGGGGAAAACTACTCATACCGTTGTAATGGGGCTAGATTCTACTTTCAGATGCAGCAGAGACTTTCCGGATTGGTCAATCCGTTCGCGAGATATGGCAGTTTTGAGGTAAGAAACGCTTGAGAAACTCCAAAATTTCGCAGTTCTGATGCTCGAAACGAATAACTAGAACGGTCTAGGGGAAAACTACTCATACCGTTGTAATGGGGCTATTTTCTACTTTCAGATGCAACAGAAACTTTTGGGATTGGTCAATCCGTTCGCGAGATATGGCTGTTTTGAGGTAAGAAACGCTTGAGAAACTCCAAATTTTCGCAGTTCTGATGCTCGAAACGAATAACTAGAACGGCCTAGGGGAAAACTACTCATACCGTTGTAATGGGGCTAGTTTCTACTTTCAGATGCAACAGAAACTTTGCGGATTGGTCAGTCCGATCGCGAGATATGGCAGTTTTGAGGTAAGAAACGCTTGAGAAACTCCAAATTTTCGCAGTTCTGATGCTCGAAACGAATAACTAGAACGGTCTAGGGGAAAACTACTCATACCGTTGTAATGGGGCTAGATTCTACTTTCAGATGCAACAGAGACTTTCCGGATTGGTCAATCCGTTCGCGAGATATGGCAGTTTTGAGGTAAGAAATGCTTGAGAAACTCCAAATTTTCGCATTTCTGATGCTCGAAACGAATAACTAGAACGGCCTAGGGGAAAACTACTCATACCGTTGTAATGGGGCTAGTTTCTACTTTCAGATGCAACAGAAACATTGCGGATTGGTCAATCCGTTCGCGAGATATGGCAGTTTTGAGGTAAGAAACGCTTGAGAAACTCCAAAATTTCGCAGTTCTGATGCTCGAAACGAATAACTAGAACGGTCTAGGGGAAAACTACTTATACCGTTGTAATGGGGCTATTTTCTACTTTCAGATGCAACAGAAACTTTTCGGATTGGTCAATCCGTTCGCGAGATATGGCTGTTTTGAGGTAAGAAACGCTTGAGAAACTCCAAATTTTCGCAGTTCTGATGCTCGAAACGAATAACTAGAACGGCCTAGGGGAAAACTACTCATACCGTTGTAATGGGGCTAGTTTCTACTTTCAGATGCAACAGAAACTTTGCGGATTGGTCAATCCGTTCGCGAGATATGGCAGTTTTGAGGTAAGAAACGCTTGAGAAACTCCAAATTTTCGCAGTTCTGATGCTCGAAACGAATAACTAGAACGGTCTAGGGGAAAACTACTCATACCGTTGTAATGGGGCTAGTTTCTACTTTCAGATGCAACAGAAACTTTGCGGATTGGTCAATCCGTTCGCGAGATATGGCAGTTTTGAGGTAAGAAACGCTTGAGAAACTCCAAATTTTCGCAGTTCTGATGCTCGAAACGAATAACTAGAACGGCCTAGGGGAAAACTACTCATACCGTTGTAATGGGGCTAGTTTCTACTTTCAGATGCAACAGAAACTTTGCGGATTGGTCAATCCGTTCGCGAGATATGGCAGTTTTGAGGTAAGAAACGCTTGAGAAACTCCAAATTTTCGCAGTTCTGATGCTCGAAACGAATAACTAGAACGGTCTAGGGGAAAACTACTCATACCGTTGTAATGGGGCTATTTTCTACTTTCAGATGCAACAGAAACTTTTCGGATTGGTCAATCCGTTCGCGAGATATGGCTGTTTTGAGGTAAGAAACGCTTGAGAAACTCCAAATTTTCGCAGTTCTGATGCTCGAAACGAATAACTAGAACGGCCTAGGGGAAAACTACTCATACCGTTGTAATGGGGCTAGTTTCTACTTTCAGATGCAACAGAAACTTTGCGGATTGGTCAATCCGTTCGCGAGATATGGCAGTTTTGAGGTAAGAAACGCTTGAGAAACTCCAAATTCTCGCAGTTCTGATGCTCGAAACGAATAACTAGAACGGTCTAGGGGAAAACTACTCATACCGTTGTAATGGGGCTAGATTCTACTTTCAGATGCAGCAGAGACTTTCCGGATTGGTCAATCCGTTCGCGAGATATGGCAGTTATGAGGTAAGAAACGCTTGAGAAACTCCAAAATTTCGCAGTTCTGATGCTCGAAACGAATAACTAGAACGGTCTAGGGGAAAACTACTCATACCGTTGTAATGGGGCTATTTTCTACTTTCAGATGCAACAGAAACTTTTGGGATTGGTCAATCCGTTCGCGAGATATGGCTGTTTTGAGGTAAGAAACGCTTGAGAAACTCCAAATTTTCGCAGTTCTGATGCTCGAAACGAATAACTAGAACGGCCTAGGGGAAAACTACTCATACCGTTGTAATGGGGCTAGTTTCTACTTTCAGATGCAACAGAAACTTTGCGGATTGGTCAATCCGTTCGCGAGATATGGCAGTTTTGAGGTAAGAAACGCTTGAGAAACTCCAAATTTTCGCAGTTCTGATGCTCGAAACGAATAACTAGAACGGTCTAGGGGAAAACTACTCATACCGTTGTAATGGGGCTATTTTCTACTTTCAGATGCAACAGAAACTTTTCGGATTGGTCAATCCGTTCGCGAGATATGGCTGTTTTGAGGTAAGAAACGCTTGAGAAACTCCAAATTTTCGCAGTTCTGATGCTCGAAACGAATAACTAGAACGGCCTAGGGGAAAACTACTCATACCGTTGTAATGGGGCTAGTTTCTACTTTCAGATGCAACAGAAACATTGCGGATTGGTCAATCCGTTCGCGAGATATGGCAGTTTTGAGGTAAGAAACGCTTGAGAAACTCCAAAATTTCGCAGTTCTGATGCTCGAAACGAATAACTAGAACGGTCTAGGGGAAAACTACTCATACCGTTGTAATGGGGCTATTTTCTACTTTCAGATGCAACAGAAACTTTTCGGATTAGTCAATCCGTTCGCGAGATATGACTGTTTTGAGGTAAGAAACGCTTGAGAAACTCCAAATTTTCGCAGTTCTGATGCTCGAAACGAATAACTAGAACGGCCTAGGGGAAAACTACTCATACCGTTGTAATGGGGCTAGTTTCTACTTTCAGATGCAACAGAAACTTTGCGGATTGGTCAATCCGTTCGCGAGATATGGCAGTTTTGAGGTAAGAAACCCTTGAGAAACTCCAAATTTTCGCAGTTCTGATGCTCGAAACGAATAACTAGAACGGTGTAGGGGAAAACTACTCATACCGTTGTAATGGGGCTAGTTTCTACCTTCAGATGCAACAGAAACTTTGCGGATTGGTCAATCCGTTCGCGAGATATGGCAGTTTTGAGGTAAGAAACGCTTGAGAAACTCCAAATTTTCGCAGTTCTGATGCTCGAAACGAATAACTAGAACGGTCTAGGGGAAAACTACTCATACCGTTGTAATGGGGCTAGATTCTACTTTCAGATGCAACAGAGACTTTCCGGATTGGTCAATCCGTTCGCGAGATATGGCAGTTTTGAGGTAAGAAA
The DNA here is from genome assembly GCF_051014685.1 of Ptiloglossa arizonensis. Taxonomy (NCBI): domain Eukaryota; kingdom Metazoa; phylum Arthropoda; class Insecta; order Hymenoptera; family Colletidae; genus Ptiloglossa; species Ptiloglossa arizonensis. Next base: position 62,492 of record NW_027479171.1, on the reverse strand, counting down.
TGCTTGAGAAACTCCAAATTTTCGCATTTCTGATGCTCGAAACGAATAACTAGAACGGCCTAGGGGAAAACTACTCATACCGTTGTATTGGGGCTAGTTTCTACTTTCAGATGCAACAGAAACTTTGCGGATTGGTCAGTCCGATCGCGAGATATGGCAGTTTTGAAGTAAGAAACGCTTGAGAAACTCCAAATTTTCGCAGTTCTGATGCTCGAAACGAATAACTAGAACGGTCTAGGGGAAAACTACTCATACCGTTGTAATGGGGCTAGTTTCTACTTTCAGATGCAACAGAAACTTTGCGGATTGGTCAATCCGTTCGCGAGATATGGCAGTTTTGAGGTAAGAAACGCTTGAGAAACTCCAAATTTTCGCAGTTCTGATGCTCGAAACGAATAACTAGAACGGTCTAGGGGAAAACTACTCATACCGTTGTAATGGGGCTAGTTTCTACTTTCAGATGCAACAGAAACTTTGCGGATTGGTCAATCCGTTCGCGAGATATGGCAGTTTTGAGGTAAGAAACGCTTGAGAAACTCCAAAATTTCGCAGTTCTGATGCTCGAAACGAATAACTAGAACGGTCTAGGGGAAAACTACTCATACCGTTGTAATGGGGCTATTTTCTACTTTCAGATGCAACAGAAACTTTTCGGATTGGTCAATCCGTTCGCGAGATATGGCTGTTTTGAGGTAAGAAACGCTTGAGAAACTCCAAATTTTCGCAGTTCTGATGCTCGAAACGAATAACTAGAACGGCCTAGGGGAAAACTACTCATACCGTTGTAATGGGGCTAGTTTCTACTTTCAGATGCAACAGAAACTTTGCGGATTGGTCATTCCGTTCGCGAGATATGGCAGTTTTGAGGTAAGAAACGCTTGAGAAACTCCAAATTTTCGCAGTTCTGATGCTCGAAACGAATAACTAGAACGGTCTAGGGGAAAACTACTCATACCGTTGTAATGGGGCTAGATTCTACTTTCAGATGCAACAGAGACTTTCCGGATTGGTCAATCCGTTCGCGAGATATGGCAGTTTTGAGGTAAGAAATGCTTGAGAAACTCCAAATTTTCGCATTTCTGATTCTCGAAACGAATAACTAGAACGGCCTAGGGGAAAACTACTCATACCGTTGTATTGGGGCTAGTTTCTACTTTCAGATGCAACAGAAACTTTGCGGATTGGTCAGTCCGATCGCGAGATATGGCAGTTTTGAAGTAAGAAACGCTTGAGAAACTCCAAATTTTCGCAGTTCTGATGCTCGAAACGAATAACTAGAACGGTCTAGGGGAAAACTACTCATACCGTTGTAATGGGGCTAGTTTCTACTTTCAGATGCAACAGAAACTTTGCGGATTGGTCAATCCGTTCGCGAAATATGGCAGTTTTGAGGTAAGAAACGCTTGAGAAACTCCAAATTTTCGCAGTTCTGATGCTCGAAACGAATAACTAGAACGGCCTAGGGGAAAACTACTCATACCGTTGTAATGGGGCTAGTTTCTACTTTCAGATGCAACAGAAACTTTGCGGATTGGTCAATCCGTTCGCGAGATATGGCAGTTTTGAGGTAAGAAACGCTTGAGAAACTCCAAATTTTCGCAGTTCTGATGCTCGAAACGAATAACTAGGACGGTCTAGGGGAAAACTACTCATACCGTTGTAATGGGGCTATTTTCTACTTTCAGATGCAACAGAAACTTTTCGCATTGGTCAATCCGTTCGCGAGATATGGCTGTTTTGAGGTAAGAAACGCTTGAGAAACTCCAAATTTTCGCAGTTCTGATGCTCGAAACGAATAACTAGAACGGCCTAGGGGAAAACTACTCATACCGTTGTAATGGGGCTAGTTTCTACTTTCAGATGCAACAGAAACTTTGCGGATTGGTCAATCCGTTCGCGAGATATGGCAGTTTTGAGGTAAGAAACGCTTGAGAAACTCCAAATTCTCGCAGTTCTGATGCTCGAAACGAATAACTAGAACGGTCTAGGGGAAAACTACTCATACCGTTGTAATGGGGCTAGATTCTACTTTCAGATGCAACAGAGACTTTCCGGATTGGTCAATCCGTTCGCGAGATATGGCAGTTTTGAGGTAAGAAACGCTTGAGAAACTCCAAAATTTCGCAGTTCTGATGCTCGAAACGAATAACTAGAACGGTCTAGGGGAAAACTACTCATACCGTTGTAATGGGGCTATTTTCTACTTTCAGATGCAACAGAAACTTTTCGGATTGGTCAATCCGTTCGCGAGATATGGCTGTTTTGAGGTAAGAAACGCTTGAGAAACTCCAAATTTTCGCAGTTCTGATGCTCGAAACGAATAACTAGAACGGCCTAGGGGAAAACTACTCATACCGTTGTAATGGGGCTAGTTTCTACTTTCAGATGCAACAGAAACTTTGCGGATTTGTCAATCCGTTCGCGAGATATGGCAGTTTTGAGGTAAGAAACGCTTGAGAAACTCCAAATTTTCGCAGTTCTGATGCTCGAAACGAATAACTAGAACGGTCTAGGGGAAAACTACTCATACCGTTGTAATGGGGCTAGATTGTACTTTCAGATGCAACAGAGACTTTCCGGATTGGTCAATCCGTTCGCGAGATATGGCAGTTTTGAGGTAAGAAATGCTTGAGAAACTCCAAATTTTCGCATTTCTGATGCTCGAAACGAATAACTAGAACGGCCTAGGGGAAAACTACTCATACCGTTGTAATGGGGCTAGTTTCTACTTTCAGATGCAACAGAAACTTTGCGGATTGGTCAATCCGTTCGCGAGATATGGCAGTTTTGAGGTAAGAAACGCTTGAGAAACTCCAAATTCTCGCAGTTCTGATGCTCGAAACGAATAACTAGAACGGTCTAGGGGAAAACTACTCATACCGTTGTAATGGGGCTAGATTCTACTTTCAGATGCAACAGAGACTTTCCGGATTGGTCAATCCGTTCGCGAGATATGGCAGTTTTGAGGTAAGAAACGCTTGAGAAACTCCAAAATTTCGCAGTTCTGATGCTCGAAACGAATAACTAGAACGGTCTAGGGGAAAACTACTCATACCGTTGTAATGGGGCTAGATTCTACTTTCAGATGCAACAGAGACTTTCCGGATTGGTCAATCCGTTCGCGAGATATGGCAGTTTTGAGGTAAGAAATGCTTGAGAAACTCCAAATTTTCGCATTTCTGATGCTCGAAACGAATAACTAGAACGGCCTAGGGGAAAACTACTCATACCGTTGTATTGGGGCTAGTTTCTACTTTCAGATGCAACAGAAACTTTGCGGATTGGTCAGTCCGATCGCGAGATATGGCAGTTTTGAAGTAAGAAACGCTTGAGAAACTCCAAATTTTCGCAGTTCTGATGCTCGAAACGAATAACTAGAACGGTCTAGGGGAAAACTACTCATACCGTTGTAATGGGGCTAGTTTCTACTTTCAGATGCAACAGAAACTTTGCGGATTGGTCAATCCGTTCGCGAGATATGGCAGTTTTGAGGTAAGAAACGCTTGAGAAACTCCAAATTTTCGCAGTTCTGATGCTCGAAACGAATAACTAGAACGGTCTAGGGGAAAACTACTCATACCGTTGTAATGGGGCTAGTTTCTACTTTCAGATGCAACAGAAACTTTGCGGATTGGTCAATCCGTTCGCGAGATATGGCAGTTTTGAGGTAAGAAACGCTTGAGAAACTCCAAAATTTCGCAGTTCTGATGCTCGAAACGAATAACTAGAACGGTCTAGGGGAAAACTACTCATACCGTTGTAATGGGGCTATTTTCTACTTTCAGATGCAACAGAAACTTTTCGGATTGGTCAATCCGTTCGCGAGATATGGCTGTTTTGAGGTAAGAAACGCTTGAGAAACTCCAAATTTTCGCAGTTCTGATGCTCGAAACGAATAACTAGAACGGCCTAGGGGAAAACTACTCATACCGTTGTAATGGGGCTAGTTTCTACTTTCAGATGCAACAGAAACTTTGCGGATTGGTCAATCCGTTCGCGAGATATGGCAGTTTTGAGGTAAGAAACGCTTGAGAAACTCCAAATTTTCGCAGTTCTGATGCTCGAAACGAATAACTAGAACGGTCTAGGGGAAAACTACTCATACCGTTGTAATGGGGCTAGATTCTACTTTCAGATGCAACAGAGACTTTCCGGATTGGTCAATCCGTTCGCGAGATATGGCAGTTTTGAGGTAAGAAATGCTTGAGAAACTCCAAATTTTCGCATTTCTGATGCTCGAAACGAATAACTAGAACGGCCTAGGGGAAAACTACTCATACCGTTGTATTGGGGCTAGTTTCTACTTTCAGATGCAACAGAAACTTTGCGGATTGGTCAGTCCGATCGCGAGATATGGCAGTTTTGAAGTAAGAAACGCTTGAGAAACTCCAAATTTTCGCAGTTCTGATGCTCGAAACGAATAACTAGAACGGTCTAGGGGAAAACTACTCATACCGTTGTAATGGGGCTAGTTTCTACTTTCAGATGCAACAGAAACTTTGCGGATTGGTCAATCCGTTCGCGAGATATGGCAGTTTTGAGGTAAGAAACGCTTGAGAAACTCCAAATTTTCGCAGTTCTGATGCTCGAAACGAATAACTAGAACGGCCTAGGGGAAAACTACTCATACCGTTGTAATGGGGCTAGTTTCTACTTTCAGATGCAACAGAAACTTTGCGGATTGGTCAATCCGTTCGCGAGATATGGCAGTTTTGAGGTAAGAAACGCTTGAGAAACTCCAAATTTTCGCAGTTCTGATGCTCGAAACGAATAACTAGAACGGTCTAGGGGAAAACTACTCATACCGTTGTAATGGGGCTAGTTTCTACTTTCAGATGCAACAGAAACTTTGCGGATTGGTCAATCCGTTCGCGAGATATGGCAGTTTTGAGGTAAGAAACGCTTGAGAAACTCCAAAATTTCGCAGTTCTGATGCTCGAAACGAATAACTAGAACGGTCTAGGGGAAAACTACTCATACCGTTGTAATGGGGCTATTTTCTACTTTCAGATGCAACAGAAACTTTTCGGATTGGTCAATCCGTTCGCGAGATATGGCTGTTTTGAGGTAAGAAACGCTTGAGAAACTCCAAATTTTCGCAGTTCTGATGCTCGAAACGAATAACTAGAACGGCCTAGGGGAAAACTACTCATACCGTTGTAATGGGGCTAGTTTCTACTTTCAGATGCAACAGAAACTTTGCGGATTGGTCAATCCGTTCGCGAGATATGGCAGTTTTGAGGTAAGAAACGCTTGAGAAACTCCAAATTTTCGCAGTTCTGATGCTCGAAACGAATAACTAGAACGGTCTAGGGGAAAACTACTCATACCGTTGTAATGGGGCTAGATTCTACTTTCAGATGCAACAGAGACTTTCCGGATTGGTCAATCCGTTCGCGAGATATGGCAGTTTTGAGGTAAGAAATGCTTGAGAAACTCCAAATTTTCGCATTTCTGATGCTCGAAACGAATAACTAGAACGGCCTAGGGGAAAACTACTCATACCGTTGTATTGGGGCTAGTTTCTACTTTCAGATGCAACAGAAACTTTGCGGATTGGTCAGTCCGATCGCGAGATATGGCAGTTTTGAAGTAAGAAACGCTTGAGAAACTCCAAATTTTCGCAGTTCTGATGCTCGAAACGAATAACTAGAACGGTCTAGGGGAAAACTACTCATACCGTTGTAATGGGGCTAGTTTCTACTTTCAGATGCAACAGAAACTTTGCGGATTGGTCAATCCGTTCGCGAGATATGGCAGTTTTGAGGTAAGAAACGCTTGAGAAACTCCAAATTTTCGCAGTTCTGATGCTCGAAACGAATAACTAGAACGGCCTAGGGGAAAACTACTCATACCGTTGTAATGGGGCTAGTTTCTACTTTCAGATGCAACAGAAACTTTGCGGATTGGTCAATCCGTTCGCGAGATATGGCAGTTTTGAGGTAAGAAACGCTTGAGAAACTCCAAATTTTCGCAGTTCTGATGCTCGAAACGAATAACTAGAACGGTCTAGGGGAAAACTACTCATACCGTTGTAATGGGGCTAGTTTCTACTTTCAGATGCAACAGAAACTTTGCGGATTGGTCAATCCGTTCGCGAGATATGGCAGTTTTGAGGTAAGAAACGCTTGAGAAACTCCAAAATTTCGCAGTTCTGATGCTCGAAACGAATAACTAGAACGGTCTAGGGGAAAACTACTCATACCGTTGTAATGGGGCTATTTTCTACTTTCAGATGCAACAGAAACTATTCGGATTGGTCAATCCGTTCGCGAGATATGGCTGTTTTGAGGTAAGAAACGCTTGAGAAACTCCAAATTTTCGCAGTTCTGATGCTCGAAACGAATAACTAGAACGGCCTAGGGGAAAACTACTCATACCGTTGTAATGGGGCTAGTTTCTACTTTCAGATGCAACAGAAACTTTGCGGATTGGTCAATCCGTTCGCGAGATATGGCAGTTTTGAGGTAAGAAACGCTTGAGAAACTCCAAATTTTCGCAGTTCTGATGCTCGAAACGAATAACTAGAACGGTCTAGGGGAAAACTACTCATACCGTTGTAATGGGGCTAGATTCTACTTTCAGATGCAACAGAGACTTTCCGGATTGGTCAATCCGTTCGCGAGATATGGCAGTTTTGAGGTAAGAAATGCTTGAGAAACTCCAAATTTTCGCAGTTCTGATGCTCGAAACGAATAACTAGAACGGCCTAGGGGAAAACTACTCATACCGTTGTATTGGGGCTAGTTTCTACTTTCAGATGCAACAGAAACTTTGCGGATTGGTCAGTCCGATCGCGAGATATGGCAGTTTTGAAGTAAGAAACGCTTGAGAAACTCCAAATTTTCGCAGTTCTGATGCTCGAAACGAATAACTAGAACGGTCTAGGGGAAAACTACTCATACCGTTGTAATGGGGCTAGTTTCTACTTTCAGATGCAACAGAAACTTTGCGGATTGGTCAATCCGTTCGCGAGATATGGCAGTTTTGAGCTAAGAAGCGCTTGAGAAACTCCAAATTTTCGCAGTTCTGATGCTCGAAACGAATAACTAGAACGGCCTAGGGGAAAACTACTCATACCGTTGTAATGGGGCTAGTTTCTACTTTCAGATGCAACAGAAACTTTGCGGATTGGTCAATCCGTTCGCGAGATATGGCAGTTTTGAGGTAAGAAACGCTTGAGAAACTCCAAATTTTCGCAGTTCTGATGCTCGAAACGAATAACTAGAACGGTGTAGGGGAAAACTACTCATACCGTTGTAATGGGGCTAGTTTCTACTTTCAGATGCAACAGAAACTTTGCGGATTGGTCAATCCGTTCGCGAGATATGGCAGTTTTGAGGTAAGAAACGCTTGAGAAACTCCAAAATTTCGCAGTTCTGATGCTCGAAACGAATAACTAGAACGGTCTAGGGGAAAACTACTCATACCGTTGTAATGGGGCTATTTTCTACTTTCAGATGCAACAGAAACTTTTCGGATTGGTCAATCCGTTCGCGAGATATGGCTGTTTTGAGGTAAGAAACGCTTGAGAAACTCCAAATTTTCGCAGTTCTGATGCTCGAAACGAATAACTAGAACGGCCTAGGGGAAAACTACTCATACCCTTGTAATGGGGCTAGTTTCTACTTTCAGATGCAACAGAAACTTTGCGGATTGGTCAATCCGTTCGCGAGATATGGCAGTTTTGAGGTAAGAAACGCTTGAGAAACTCCAAATTTTCGCAGTTCTGATGCTCGAAACGAATAACTAGAACGGTCTAGGGGAAAACTACTCATACCGTTGTAATGGGGCTAGATTCTACTTTCAGATGCAACAGAGACTTTCCGGATTGGTCAATCCGTTCGCGAGATATGGCAGTTTTGAGGTAAGAAATGCTTGAGAAACTCCAAATTTTCGCATTTCTGATGCTCGAAACGAATAACTAGAACGGTCTAGGGGAAAACTACTCATACCGTTGTAATGGGGCTATTTTCTACTTTCAGATGCAACAGAAACTTTTGGGATTGGTCAATCCGTTCGCGAGATATGGCTGTTTTGAGGTAAGAAACGCTTGAGAAACTCCAAATTTTCGCAGTTCTGATGCTCGAAACGAATAACTAGAACGGCCTAGGGGAAAACTACTCATACCGTTGTAATGGGGCTAGTTTCTACTTTCAGATGCAACAGAAACTTTGCGGATTGGTCAATCCGTTCGCGAGATATGGCAGTTTTGAGGTAAGAAATGCTTGAGAAACTCCAAATTTTCGCATTTCTGATGCTCGAAACGAATAACTAGAACGGCCTAGGGGAAAACTACTCATACCGTTGTATTGGGGCTAGTTTCTACTTTCAGATGCAACAGAAACTTTGCGGATTGGTCAGTCCGATCGCGAGATATGGCAGTTTTGAAGTAAGAAACGCTTGAGAAACTCCAAATTTTCGCAGTTCTGATGCTCGAAACGAATAACTAGAACGGTCTAGGGGAAAACTACTCATACCGTTGTAATGGGGCTAGTTTCTACTTTCAGATGCAACAGAAACTTTGCGGATTGGTCAATCCGTTCGCGAGATATGGCAGTTTTGAGGTAAGAAACGCTTGAGAAACTCCAAATTTTCGCAGTTCTGATGCTCGAAACGAATAACTAGAACGGCCTAGGGGAAAACTACTCATACCGTTGTAATGCGGCTAGTTTCTACTTTCAGATGCAACAGAAACTTTGCGGATTGGTCAATCCGTTCGCGAGATATGGCAGTTTTGAGGTAAGAAACGCTTGAGAAACTCCAAATTTTCGCAGTTCTGATGCTCGAAACGAATAACTAGAACGGTGTAGGGGAAAACTACTCATACCGTTGTAATGGGGCTAGTTTCTACTTTCAGATGCAACAGAAACTTTGCGGATTGGTCAATCCGTTCGCGAGATATGGCAGTTTTGAGGTAAGAAACGCTTGAGAAACTCCAAAATTTCGCAGTTCTGATGCTCGAAACGAATAACTAGAACGGTCTAGGGGAAAACTACTCATACCGTTGTAATGGGGCTATTTTCTACTTTCAGATGCAACAGAAACTTTTCGGATTGGTCAATCCGTTCGCGAGATATGGCTGTTTTGAGGTAAGAAACGCTTGAGAAACTCCAAATTTTCGCAGTTCTGATGCTCGAAACGAATAACTAGAACGGCCTAGGGGAAAACTACTCATACCCTTGTAATGGGGCTAGTTTCTACTTTCAGATGCAACAGAAACTTTGCGGATTGGTCAATCCGTTCGCGAGATATGGCAGTTTTGAGGTAAGAAACGCTTGAGAAACTCCAAATTTTCGCAGTTCTGATGCTCGAAACGAATAACTAGAACGGTCTAGGGGAAAACTACTCATACCGTTGTAATGGGGCTAGATTCTACTTTCAGATGCAACAGAGACTTTCCGGATTGGTCAATCCGTTCGCGAGATATGGCAGTTTTGAGGTAAGAAATGCTTGAGAAACTCCAAATTTTCGCATTTCTGATGCTCGAAACGAATAACTAGAACGGTCTAGGGGAAAACTACTCATACCGTTGTAATGGGGCTATTTTCTACTTTCAGATGCAACAGAAACTTTTGGGATTGGTCAATCCGTTCGCGAGATATGGCTGTTTTGAGGTAAGAAACGCTTGAGAAACTCCAAATTTTCGCAGTTCTGATGCTCGAAACGAATAACTAGAACGGCCTAGGGGAAAACTACTCATACCGTTGTAATGGGGCTAGTTTCTACTTTCAGATGCAACAGAAACTTTGCGGATTGGTCAATCCGTTCGCGAGATATGGCAGTTTTGAGGTAAGAAACGCTTGAGAAACTCCAAAATTTCGCAGTTCTGATGCTCGAAACGAATAACTAGAACGGCCTAGGGGAAAACTACTCATACCGTTGTAATGGGGCTAGTTTCTACTTTCAGATGCAACAGAAACTTTGCGGATTGGTCAATCCGTTCGCGAGATATGGCAGTTTTGAGGTAAGAAACGCTTGAGAAACTCCAAATTCTCGCAGTTCTGATGCTCGAAACGAATAACTAGAACGGTCTAGGGGAAAACTACTCATACCGTTGTAATGGGGCTAGATTCTACTTTCAGATGCAACAGAGACTTTCCGGATTGGTCAATCCGTTCGCGAGATATGGCAGTTTTGAGGTAAGAAACGCTTGAGAAACTCCAAAATTTCGCAGTTCTGATGCTCGAAACGAATAACTAGAACGGTCTAGGGGAAAACTACTCATACCGTTGTAATGGGGCTATTTTCTACTTTCAGATGCAACAGAAACTTTTCGGATTGGTCAATCCGTTCGCGAGATATGGCTGTTTTGAGGTAAGAAACGCTTGAGAAACTCCAAATTTTCGCAGTTCTGATGCTCGAAACGAATAACTAGAACGGCCTAGGGGAAAACTACTCATACCGTTGTAATGGGGCTAGTTTCTACTTTCAGATGCAACAGAAACTTTGCGGATTGGTCAATCCGTTCGCGAGATATGGCAGTTTTGAGGTAAGAAACGCTTGAGAAACTCCAAATTCTCGCAGTTCTGATGCTCGAAACGAATAACTAGAACGGTCTAGGGGAAAACTACTCATACCGTTGTAATGGGGCTAGATTCTACTTTCAGATGCAACAGAGACTTTCCGGATTGGTCAATCCGTTCGCGAGATATGGCAGTTTTGAGGTAAGAAACGCTTGAGAAACTCCAAAATTTCGCAGTTCTGATGCTCGAAACGAATAACTAGAACGGTCTAGGGGAAAACTACTCATACCGTTGTAATGGGGCTATTTTCTACTTTCAGATGCAACAGAAACTTTTCGGATTGGTCAATCCGTTCGCGAGATATGGCTGTTTTGAGGTAAGAAACGCTTGAGAAACTCCAAATTTTCGCAGTTCTGATGCTCGAAACGAATAACTAGAACGGCCTAGGGGAAAACTACTCATACCGTTGTAATGGGGCTAGTTTCTACTTTCAGATGCAACAGAAACATTGCGGATTGGTCAATCCGTACGCGAGATATGGCAGTTTTGAGGTAAGAAACGCTTGAGAAACTCCAAAATTTCGCAGTTCTGATGCTCGAAACGAATAACTAGAACGGTCTAGGGGAAAACTACTCATACCGTTGTAATGAGGCTATTTTCTACTTTCAGATGCAACAGAAACTTTTCGGATTGGTCAATCCGTGCGCGAGATATGGCTGTTTTGAGGTAAGAAACGCTTGAGAAACTCCAAATTTTCGCATTTCTGATGCTCGAAACGAATAACTAGAACGGTCTAGGGGAAAACTACTCATACCGTTGTAATGGGGCTATTTTCTACTTTCAGATGCAACAGAAACTTTTGGGATTGGTCAATCCGTTCGCGAGATATGGCTGTTTTGAGGTAAGAAACGCTTGAGAAACTCCAAATTTTCGCAGTTCTGATGCTCGAAACGAATAACTAGAACGGTCTAGGGGAAAACTACTCATACCGTTGTAATGGGGCTAGATTCTACTTTCAGATGCAACAGAGACTTTCCGGATTGGTCAATCCGTTCGCGAGATATGGCAGTTTTGAGGTAAGAAATGCTTGAGAAACTCCAAATTTTCGCATTTCTGATGCTCGAAACGAATAACTAGAACGGTCTAGGGGAAAACTACTCATACCGTTGTAATGGGGCTATTTTCTACTTTCAGATGCAACAGAAACTTTTGGGATTGGTCAATCCGTTCGCGAGATATGGCAGTTTTGAGGTAAGAAACGCTTGAGAAACTCCAAATTTTCGCAGTTCTGATGCTCGAAACGAATAACTAGAACGGTCTAGGGGAAAACTACTCATACCGTTGTAATGGGGCTAGATTCTACTTTCAGATGCAACAGAGACTTTCCGGATTGGTCAATCCGTTCGCGAGATATGGCAGTTTTGAGGTAAGAAATGCTTGAGAAACTCCAAATTTTCGCATTTCTGATGCTCGAAACGAATAACTAGAACGGTCTAGGGGAAAACTACTCATACCGTTGTAATGGGGCTATTTTCTACTTTCAGATGCAACAGAAACTTTTGGGATTGGTCAATCCGTTCGCGAGATATGGCTGTTTTGAGGTAAGAAACGCTTGAGAAACTCCAAATTTTCGCAGTTCTGATGCTCGAAACGAATAACTAGAACGGCCTAGGGGAAAACTACTCATACCGTTGTAATGGGGCTAGTTTCTACTTTCAGATGCAACAGAAACTTTGCGGATTGGTCAATCCGTTCGCGAGATATGGCAGTTTTGAGGTAAGAAATGCTTGAGAAACTCCAAATTTTCGCATTTCTGATGCTCGAAACGAATAACTAGAACGGCCTAGGGGAAAACTACTCATACCGTTGTATTGGGGCTAGTTTCTACTTTCAGATGCAACAGAAACTTTGCGGATTGGTCAGTCCGATCGCGAGATATGGCAGTTTTGAAGTAAGAAACGCTTGAGAAACTCCAAATTTTCGCAGTTCTGATGCTCGAAACGAATAACTAGAACGGTCTAGGGGAAAACTACTCATACCGTTGTAATGGGGCTAGTTTCTACTTTCAGATGCAACAGAAACTTTGCGGATTGGTCAATCCGTTCGCGAGATATGGCAGTTTTGAGGTAAGAAACGCTTGAGAAACTCCAAATTTTCGCAGTTCTGATGCTCGAAACGAATAACTAGAACGGCCTAGGGGAAAACTACTCATACCGTTGTAATGCGGCTAGTTTCTACTTTCAGATGCAACAGAAACTTTGCGGATTGGTCAATCCGTTCGCGAGATATGGCAGTTTTGAGGTAAGAAACGCTTGAGAAACTCCAAATTTTCGCAGTTCTGATGCTCGAAACGAATAACTAGAACGGTGTAGGGGAAAACTACTCATACCGTTGTAATGGGGCTAGTTTCTACTTTCAGATGCAACAGAAACTTTGCGGATTGGTCAATCCGTTCGCGAGATATGGCAGTTTTGAGGTAAGAAACGCTTGAGAAACTCCAAATTTTCGCAGTTCTGATGCTCGAAACGAATAACTAGAACGGTCTAGGGGAAAACTACTCATACCGTTGTAATGGGGCTAGATTCTACTTTCAGATGCAACAGAGACTTTCCGGATTGGTCAATCCGTTCGCGAGATATGGCAGTTTTGAGGTAAGAAATGCTTGAGAAACTCCAAATTTTCGCATTTCTGATGCTCGAAACGAATAACTAGAACGGTCTAGGGGAAAACTACTCATACCGTTGTAATGGGGCTATTTTCTACTTTCAGATGCAACAGAAACTTTTGGGATTGGTCAATCCGTTCGCGAGATATGGCTGTTTTGAGGTAAGAAACGCTTGAGAAACTCCAAATTTTCGCAGTTCTGATGCTCGAAACGAATAACTAGAACGGCCTAGGGGAAAACTACTCATACCGTTGTAATGGGGCTAGTTTCTACTTTCAGATGCAACAGAAACTTTGCGGATTGGTCAATCCGTTCGCGAGATATGGCAGTTTTGAGGTAAGAAACGCTTGAGAAACTCCAAAATTTCGCAGTTCTGATGCTCGAAACGAATAACTAGAACGGCCTAGGGGAAAACTACTCATACCGTTGTAATGGGGCTAGTTTCTACTTTCAGATGCAACAGAAACTTTGCGGATTGGTCAATCCGTTCGCGAGATATGGCAGTTTTGAGGTAAGAAACGCTTGAGAAACTCCAAATTCTCGCAGTTCTGATGCTCGAAACGAATAACTAGAACGGTCTAGGGGAAAACTACTCATACCGTTGTAATGGGGCTAGATTCTACTTTCAGATGCAACAGAGACTTTCCGGATTGGTCAATCCGTTCGCGAGATATGGCAGTTTTGAGGTAAGAAACGCTTGAGAAACTCCAAAATTTCGCAGTTCTGATGCTCGAAACGAATAACTAGAACGGTCTAGGGGAAAACTACTCATACCGTTGTAATGGGGCTATTTTCTACTTTCAGATGCAACAGAAACTTTTCGGATTGGTCAATCCGTTCGCGAGATATGGCTGTTTTGAGGTAAGAAACGCTTGAGAAACTCCAAATTTTCGCAGTTCTGATGCTCGAAACGAATAACTAGAACGGCCTAGGGGAAAACTACTCATACCGTTGTAATGGGGCTAGTTTCTACTTTCAGATGCAACAGAAACTTTGCGGATTGGTCAATCCGTTCGCGAGATATGGCAGTTTTGAGGTAAGAAACGCTTGAGAAACTCCAAATTCTCGCAGTTCTGATGCTCGAAACGAATAACTAGAACGGTCTAGGGGAAAACTACTCATACCGTTGTAATGGGGCTAGATTCTACTTTCAGATGCAACAGAGACTTTCCGGATTGGTCAATCCGTTCGCGAGATATGGCAGTTTTGAGGTAAGAAACGCTTGAGAAACTCCAAAATTTCGCAGTTCTGATGCTCGAAACGAATAACTAGAACGGTCTAGGGGAAAACTACTCATACCGTTGTAATGGGGCTATTTTCTACTTTCAGATGCAACAGAAACTTTTCGGATTGGTCAATCCGTTCGCGAGATATGGCTGTTTTGAGGTAAGAAACGCTTGAGAAACTCCAAATTTTCGCAGTTCTGATGCTCGAAACGAATAACTAGAACGGCCTAGGGGAAAACTACTCATACCGTTGTAATGGGGCTAGTTTCTACTTTCAGATGCAACAGAAACATTGCGGATTGGTCAATCCGTACGCGAGATATGGCAGTTTTGAGGTAAGAAACGCTTGAGAAACTCCAAAATTTCGCAGTTCTGATGCTCGAAACGAATAACTAGAACGGTCTAGGGGAAAACTACTCATACCGTTGTAATGAGGCTATTTTCTACTTTCAGATGCAACAGAAACTTTTCGGATTGGTCAATCCGTGCGCGAGATATGGCTGTTTTGAGGTAAGAAACGCTTGAGAAACTCCAAATTTTCGCAGTTCTGATGCTCGAAACGAATAACTAGAACGGTCTAGGGGAAAACTACTCATACCGTTGTAATGGGGCTATTTTCTACTTTCAGATGCAACAGAAACTTTTGGGATTGGTCAATCCGTTCGCGAGATATGGCTGTTTTGAGGTAAGAAACGCTTGAGAAACTCCAAATTTTCGCAGTTCTGATGCTCGAAACGAATAACTAGAACGGCCTAGGGGAAAACTACTCATACCGTTGTAATGGGGCTAGTTTCTACTTTCAGATGCAACAGAAACTTTGCGGATTGGTCAATCCGTTCGCGAGATATGGCAGTTTTGAGGTAAGAAATGCTTGAGAAACTCCAAATTTTCGCATTTCTGATGCTCGAAACGAATAACTAGAACGGCCTAGGGGAAAACTACTCATACCGTTGTATTGGGGCTAGTTTCTACTTTCAGATGCAACAGAAACTTTGCGGATTGGTCAGTCCGATCGCGAGATATGGCAGTTTTGAAGTAAGAAACGCTTGAGAAACTCCAAATTTTCGCAGTTCTGATGCTCGAAACGAATAACTAGAACGGTCTAGGGGAAAACTACTCATACCGTTGTAATGGGGCTAGTTTCTACTTTCAGATGCAACAGAAACTTTGCGGATTGGTCAATCCGTTCGCGAGATATGGCAGTTTTGAGGTAAGAAACGCTTGAGAAACTCCAAATTTTCGCAGTTCTGATGCTCGAAACGAATAACTAGAACGGCCTAGGGGAAAACTACTCATACCGTTGTAATGCGGCTAGTTTCTACTTTCAGATGCAACAGAAACTTTGCGGATTGGTCAATCCGTTCGCGAGATATGGCAGTTTTGAGGTAAGAAACGCTTGAGAAACTCCAAATTTTCGCAGTTCTGATGCTCGAAACGAATAACTAGAACGGTGTAGGGGAAAACTACTCATACCGTTGTAATGGGGCTAGTTTCTACTTTCAGATGCAACAGAAACTTTGCGGATTGGTCAATCCGTTCGCGAGATATGGCAGTTTTGAGGTAAGAAACGCTTGAGAAACTCCAAATTTTCGCAGTTCTGATGCTCGAAACGAATAACTAGAACGGTCTAGGGGAAAACTACTCATACCGTTGTAATGGGGCTATTTTCTACTTTCAGATGCAACAGAAACTTTTCGGATTGGTCAATCCGTTCGCGAGATATGGCTGTTTTGAGGTAAGAAACGCTTGAGAAACTCCAAATTTTCGCAGTTCTGATGCTCGAAACGAATAACTAGAACGGCCTAGGGGAAAACTACTCATACCCTTGTAATGGGGCTAGTTTCTACTTTCAGATGCAACAGAAACTTTGCGGATTGGTCAATCCGTTCGCGAGATATGGCAGTTTTGAGGTAAGAAACGCTTGAGAAACTCCAAATTTTCGCAGTTCTGATGCTCGAAACGAATAACTAGAACGGTCTAGGGGAAAACTACTCATACCGTTGTAATGGGGCTAGATTCTACTTTCAGATGCAACAGAGACTTTCCGGATTGGTCAATCCGTTCGCGAGATATGGCAGTTTTGAGGTAAGAAATGCTTGAGAAACTCCAAATTTTCGCATTTCTGATGCTCGAAACGAATAACTAGAACGGTCTAGGGGAAAACTACTCATACCGTTGTAATGGGGCTATTTTCTACTTTCAGATGCAACAGAAACTTTTGGGATTGGTCAATCCGTTCGCGAGATATGGCTGTTTTGAGGTAAGAAACGCTTGAGAAACTCCAAATTTTCGCAGTTCTGATGCTCGAAACGAATAACTAGAACGGCCTAGGGGAAAACTACTCATACCGTTGTAATGGGGCTAGTTTCTACTTTCAGATGCAACAGAAACTTTGCGGATTGGTCAATCCGTTCGCGAGATATGGCAGTTTTGAGGTAAGAAACGCTTGAGAAACTCCAAAATTTCGCAGTTCTGATGCTCGAAACGAATAACTAGAACGGCCTAGGGGAAAACTACTCATACCGTTGTAATGGGGCTAGTTTCTACTTTCAGATGCAACAGAAACTTTGCGGATTGGTCAATCCGTTCGCGAGATATGGCAGTTTTGAGGTAAGAAACGCTTGAGAAACTCCAAATTCTCGCAGTTCTGATGCTCGAAACGAATAACTAGAACGGTCTAGGGGAAAACTACTCATACCGTTGTAATGGGGCTAGATTCTACTTTCAGATGCAACAGAGACTTTCCGGATTGGTCAATCCGTTCGCGAGATATGGCAGTTTTGAGGTAAGAAACGCTTGAGAAACTCCAAAATTTCGCAGTTCTGATGCTCGAAACGAATAACTAGAACGGTCTAGGGGAAAACTACTCATACCGTTGTAATGGGGCTATTTTCTACTTTCAGATGCAACAGAAACTTTTCGGATTGGTCAATCCGTTCGCGAGATATGGCTGTTTTGAGGTAAGAAACGCTTGAGAAACTCCAAATTTTCGCAGTTCTGATGCTCGAAACGAATAACTAGAACGGCCTAGGGGAAAACTACTCATACCGTTGTAATGGGGCTAGTTTCTACTTTCAGATGCAACAGAAACTTTGCGGATTGGTCAATCCGTTCGCGAGATATGGCAGTTTTGAGGTAAGAAACGCTTGAGAAACTCCAAATTCTCGCAGTTCTGATGCTCGAAACGAATAACTAGAACGGTCTAGGGGAAAACTACTCATACCGTTGTAATGGGGCTAGATTCTACTTTCAGATGCAACAGAGACTTTCCGGATTGGTCAATCCGTTCGCGAGATATGGCAGTTTTGAGGTAAGAAACGCTTGAGAAACTCCAAAATTTCGCAGTTCTGATGCTCGAAACGAATAACTAGAACGGTCTAGGGGAAAACTACTCATACCGTTGTAATGGGGCTATTTTCTACTTTCAGATGCAACAGAAACTTTTCGGATTGGTCAATCCGTTCGCGAGATATGGCTGTTTTGAGGTAAGAAACGCTTGAGAAACTCCAAATTTTCGCAGTTCTGATGCTCGAAACGAATAACTAGAACGGCCTAGGGGAAAACTACTCATACCGTTGTAATGGGGCTAGTTTCTACTTTCAGATGCAACAGAAACATTGCGGATTGGTCAATCCGTACGCGAGATATGGCAGTTTTGAGGTAAGAAACGCTTGAGAAACTCCAAAATTTCGCAGTTCTGATGCTCGAAACGAATAACTAGAACGGTCTAGGGGAAAACTACTCATACCGTTGTAATGAGGCTATTTTCTACTTTCAGATGCAACAGAAACTTTTCGGATTGGTCAATCCGTTCGCGAGATATGGCTGTTTTGAGGTAAGAAACGCTTGAGAAACTCCAAATTTTCGCAGTTCTGATGCTCGAAACGAATAACTAGAACGGTCTAGGGGAAAACTACTCATACCGTTGTAATGGGGCTAGATTCTACTTTCAGATGCAACAGAGACTTTCCGGATTGGTCAATCCGTTCGCGAGATATGGCAGTTTTGAGGTAAGAAATGCTTGAGAAACTCCAAATTTTCGCATTTCTGATGCTCGAAACGAATAACTAGAACGGCCTAGGGGAAAACTACTCATACCGTTGTATTGGGGCTAGTTTCTACTTTCAGATGCAACAGAAACTTTGCGGATTGGTCAGTCCGATCGCGAGATATGGCAGTTTTGAAGTAAGAAACGCTTGAGAAACTCCAAATTTTCGCAGTTCTGATGCTCGAAACGAATAACTAGAACGGTCTAGGGGAAAACTACTCATACCGTTGTAATGGGGCTAGTTTCTACTTTCAGATGCAACAGAAACTTTGCGGATTGGTCAATCCGTTCGCGAGATATGGCAGTTTTGAGGTAAGAAACGCTTGAGAAACTCCAAATTTTCGCAGTTCTGATGCTCGAAACGAATAACTAGAACGGCCTAGGGGAAAACTACTCATACCGTTGTAATGGGGCTAGTTTCTACTTTCAGATGCAACAGAAACTTTGCGGATTGGTCAATCCGTTCGCGAGATATGGCAGTTTTGAGGTAAGAAACGCTTGAGAAACTCCAAATTTTCGCAGTTCTGATGCTCGAAACGAATAACTAGAACGGTCTAGGGGAAAACTACTCATACCGTTGTAATGGGGCTAGTTTCTACTTTCAGATGCAACAGAAACTTTGCAGATTGGTCAATCCGTTCGCGAGATATGGCAGTTTTGAGGTAAGAAACGCTTGAGAAACTCCAAAATTTCGCAGTTCTGATGCTCGAAACGAATAACTAGAACGGTCTAGGGGAAAACTACTCATACCGTTGTAATGGGGCTATTTTCTACTTTCAGATGCAACAGAAACTTTTCGGATTGGTCAATCCGTTCGCGAGATATGGCTGTTTTGAGGTAAGAAACGCTTGAGAAACTCCAAATTTTCGCAGTTCTGATGCTCGAAACGAATAACTAGAACGGCCTAGGGGAAAACTACTCATACCGTTGTAATGGGGCTAGTTTCTACTTTCAGATGCAACAGAAACTTTGCGGATTGGTCAATCCGTTCGCGAGATATGGCAGTTTTGAGGTAAGAAACGCTTGAGAAACTCCAAATTTTCGCAGTTCTGATGCTCGAAACGAATAACTAGAACGGTCTAGGGGAAAACTACTCATACCGTTGTAATGGGGCTAGATTCTACTTTCAGATGCAACAGAGACTTTCCGGATTGGTCAATCCGTTCGCGAGATATGGCAGTTTTGAGGTAAGAAATGCTTGAGAAACTCCAAATTTTCGCATTTCTGATGCTCGAAACGAATAACTAGAACGGCCTAGGGGAAAACTACTCATACCGTTGTATTGGGGCTAGTTTCTACTTTCAGATGCAACAGAAACTTTGCGGATTGGTCAGTCCGATCGCGAGATATGGCAGTTTGGAAGTAAGAAACGCTTGAGAAACTCCAAATTTTCGCAGTTCTGATGCTCGAAACGAATAACTAGAACGGTCTAGGGGAAAACTACTCATACCGTTGTAATGGGGCTAGTTTCTACTTTCAGATGCAACAGAAACTTTGCGGATTGGTCAATCCGTTCGCGAGATATGGCAGTTTTGAGGTAAGAAACGCTTGAGAAACTCCAAATTTTCGCAGTTCTGATGCTCGAAACGAATAACTAGAACGGCCTAGGGGAAAACTACTCATACCGTTGTAATGGGGCTAGTTTCTACTTTCAGATGCAACAGAAACTTTGCGGATTGGTCAATCCGTTCGCGAGATATGGCAGTTTTGAGGTAAGAAACGCTTGAGAAACTCCAAATTTTCGCAGTTCTGATGCTCGAAACGAATAACTAGAACGGTCTAGGGGAAAACTACTCATACCGTTGTAATGGGGCTAGTTTCTACTTTCAGATGCAACAGAAACTTTGCGGATTGGTCAATCCGTTCGCGAGATATGGCAGTTTTGAGGTAAGAAACGCTTGAGAAACTCCAAAATTTCGCAGTTCTGATGCTCGAAACGAATAACTAGAACGGTCTAGGGGAAAACTACTCATACCGTTGTAATGGGGCTATTTTCTACTTTCAGATGCAACAGAAACTTTTCGGATTGGTCAATCCGTTCGCGAGATATGGCTGTTTTGAGGTAAGAAACGCTTGAGAAACTCCAAATTTTCGCAGTTCTGATGCTCGAAACGAATAACTAGAACGGCCTAGGGGAAAACTACTCATACCGTTGTAATGGGGCTAGTTTCTACTTTCAGATGCAACAGAAACTTTGCGGATTGGTCAATCCGTTCGCGAGATATGGCAGTTTTGAGGTAAGAAACGCTTGAGAAACTCCAAATTTTCGCAGTTCTGATGCTCGAAACGAATAACTAGAACGGTCTAGGGGAAAACTACTCATACCGTTGTAATGGGGCTAGATTCTACTTTCAGATGCAACAGAGACTTTCCGGATTGGTCAATCCGTTCGCGAGATATGGCAGTTTTGAGGTAAGAAATGCTTGAGAAACTCCAAATTTTCGCAGTTCTGATGCTCGAAACGAATAACTAGAACGGCCTAGGGGAAAACTACTCATACCGTTGTAATGGGGCTAGTTTCTACTTTCAGATGCAACAGAAACATTGCGGATTGGTCAATCCGTACGCGAGATATGGCAGTTTTGAGGTAAGAAACGCTTGAGAAACTCCAAAATTTCGCAGTTCTGATGCTCGAAACGAATAACTAGAACGGTCTAGGGGAAAACTACTCATACCGTTGTAATGAGGCTATTTTCTACTTTCAGATGCAACAGAAACTTTTCGGATTGGTCAATCCGTTCGCGAGATATGGCTGTTTTGAGGTAAGAAACGCTTGAGAAACTCCAAATTTTCGCAGTTCTGATGCTCGAAACGAATAACTAGAACGGTCTAGGGGAAAACTACTCATACCGTTGTAATGGGGCTAGATTCTACTTTCAGATGCAACAGAGACTTTCCGGATTGGTCAATCCGTTCGCGAGATATGGCAGTTTTGAGGTAAGAAATGCTTGAGAAACTCCAAATTTTCGCATTTCTGATGCTCGAAACGAATAACTAGAACGGCCTAGGGGAAAACTACTCATACCGTTGTATTGGGGCTAGTTTCTACTTTCAGATGCAACAGAAACTTTGCGGATTGGTCAGTCCGATCGCGAGATATGGCAGTTTTGAAGTAAGAAACGCTTGAGAAACTCCAAATTTTCGCAGTTCTGATGCTCGAAACGAATAACTAGAACGGTCTAGGGGAAAACTACTCATACCGTTGTAATGGGGCTAGTTTCTACTTTCAGATGCAACAGAAACTTTGCGGATTGGTCAATCCGTTCGCGAGATATGGCAGTTTTGAGGTAAGAAACGCTTGAGAAACTCCAAATTTTCGCAGTTCTGATGCTCGAAACGAATAACTAGAACGGCCTAGGGGAAAACTACTCATACCGTTGTAATGGGGCTAGTTTCTACTTTCAGATGCAACAGAAACTTTGCGGATTGGTCAATCCGTTCGCGAGATATGGCAGTTTTGAGGTAAGAAACGCTTGAGAAACTCCAAATTTTCGCAGTTCTGATGCTCGAAACGAATAACTAGAACGGTCTAGGGGAAAACTACTCATACCGTTGTAATGGGGCTAGTTTCTACTTTCAGATGCAACAGAAACTTTGCGGATTGGTCAATCCGTTCGCGAGATATGGCAGTTTTGAGGTAAGAAACGCTTGAGAAACTCCAAAATTTCGCAGTTCTGATGCTCGAAACGAATAACTAGAACGGTCTAGGGGAAAACTACTCATACCGTTGTAATGGGGCTATTTTCTACTTTCAGATGCAACAGAAACTTTTCGGATTGGTCAATCCGTTCGCGAGATATGGCTGTTTTGAGGTAAGAAACGCTTGAGAAACTCCAAATTTTCGCAGTTCTGATGCTCGAAACGAATAACTAGAACGGCCTAGGGGAAAACTACTCATACCGTTGTAATGGGGCTAGTTTCTACTTTCAGATGCAACAGAAACTTTGCGGATTGGTCAATCCGTTCGCGAGATATGGCAGTTTTGAGGTAAGAAACGCTTGAGAAACTCCAAATTTTCGCAGTTCTGATGCTCGAAACGAATAACTAGAACGGTCTAGGGGAAAACTACTCATACCGTTGTAATGGGGCTAGATTCTACTTTCAGATGCAACAGAGACTTTCCGGATTGGTCAATCCGTTCGCGAGATATGGCAGTTTTGAGGTAAGAAATGCTTGAGAAACTCCAAATTTTCGCATTTCTGATGCTCGAAACGAATAACTAGAACGGCCTAGGGGAAAACTACTCATACCGTTGTATTGGGGCTAGTTTCTACTTTCAGATGCAACAGAAACTTTGCGGATTGGTCAGTCCGATCGCGAGATATGGCAGTTTGGAAGTAAGAAACGCTTGAGAAACTCCAAATTTTCGCAGTTCTGATGCTCGAAACGAATAACTAGAACGGTCTAGGGGAAAACTACTCGTACCGTTGTAATGGGGCTAGTTTCTACTTTCAGATGCAACAGAAACTTTGCGGATTGGTCAATCCGTTCGCGAGATATGGCAGTTTTGAGGTAAGAAACGCTTGAGAAACTCCAAATTTTCGCAGTTCTGATGCTCGAAACGAATAACTAGAACGGCCTAGGGGAAAACTACTCATACCGTTGTAATGGGGCTAGTTTCTACTTTCAGATGCAACAGAAACTTTGCGGATTGGTCAATCCGTTCGCGAGATATGGCAGTTTTGAGGTAAGAAACGCTTGAGAAACTCCAAATTTTCGCAGTTCTGATGCTCGAAACGAATAACTAGAACGGTCTAGGGGAAAACTACTCATACCGTTGTAATGGGGCTAGTTTCTACTTTCAGATGCAACAGAAACTTTGCGGATTGGTCAATCCGTTCGCGAGATATGGCAGTTTTGAGGTAAGAAACGCTTGAGAAACTCCAAAATTTCGCAGTTCTGATGCTCGAAACGAATAACTAGAACGGTCTAGGGGAAAACTACTCATACCGTTGTAATGGGGCTATTTTCTACTTTCAGATGCAACAGAAACTTTTCGGATTGGTCAATCCGTTCGCGAGATATGGCTGTTTTGAGGTAAGAAACGCTTGAGAAACTCCAAATTTTCGCAGTTCTGATGCTCGAAACGAATAACTAGAACGGCCTAGGGGAAAACTACTCATACCGTTGTAATGGGGCTAGTTTCTACTTTCAGATGCAACAGAAACTTTGCGGATTGGTCAATCCGTTCGCGAGATATGGCAGTTTTGAGGTAAGAAACGCTTGAGAAACTCCAAATTTTCGCAGTTCTGATGCTCGAAACGAATAACTAGAACGGTCTAGGGGAAAACTACTCATACCGTTGTAATGGGGCCAGATTCTACTTTCAGATGCAACAGAGACTTTCCGGATTGGTCAATCCGTTCGCGAGATATGGCAGTTTTGAGGTAAGAAATGCTTGAGAAACTCCAAATTTTCGCATTTCTGATGCTCGAAACGAATAACTAGAACGGCCTAGGGGAAAACTACTCATACCGTTGTATTGGGGCTAGTTTCTACTTTCAGATGCAACAGAAACTTTGCGGATTGGTCAGTCCGATCGCGAGATATGGCAGTTTTGAAGTAAGAAACGCTTGAGAAACTCCAAATTTTCGCAGTTCTGATGCTCGAAACGAATAACTAGAACGGTCTAGGGGAAAACTACTCATACCGTTGTAATGGGGCTAGTTTCTACTTTCAGATGCAACAGAAACTTTGCGGATTGGTCAATCCGTTCGCGAGGTATGGCAGTTTTGAGGTAAGAAACGCTTGAGAAACTCCAAATTTTCGCAGTTCTGATGCTCGAAACGAATAACTAGAACGGCCTAGGGGAAAACTACTCATACCGTTGTAATGGGGCTAGTTTCTACTTTCAGATGCAACAGAAACTTTGCGGATTGGTCAATCCGTTCGCGAGATATGGCAGTTTTGAGGTAAGAAACGCTTGAGAAACTCCAAATTTTCGCAGTTCTGATGCTCGAAACGAATAACTAGAACGGTCTAGGGGAAAACTACTCATACCGTTGTAATGGGGCTAGTTTCTACTTTCAGATGCAACAGAAACTTTGCGGATTGGTCAATCCGTTCGCGAGATATGGCAGTTTTGAGGTAAGAAACGCTTGAGAAACTCCAAAATTTCGCAGTTCTGATGCTCGAAACGAATAACTAGAACGGTCTAGGGGAAAACTACTCATACCGTTGTAATGGGGCTATTTTCTACTTTCAGATGCAACAGAAACTTTTCGGATTGGTCAATCCGTTCGCGAGATATGGCTGTTTTGAGGTAAGAAACGCTTGAGAAACTCCAAATTTTCGCAGTTCTGATGCTCGAAACGAATAACTAGAACGGCCTAGGGGAAAACTACTCATACCGTTGTAATGGGGCTAGTTTCTACTTTCAGATGCAACAGAAACTTTGCGGATTGGTCAATCCGTTCGCGAGATATGGCAGTTTTGAGGTAAGAAACGCTTGAGAAACTCCAAATTCTCGCAGTTCTGATGCTCGAAACGAATAACTAGAACGGTCTAGGGGAAAACTACTCATACCGTTGTAATGGGGCTAGATTCTACTTTCAGATGCAACAGAGACTTTCCGGATTGGTCAATCCGTTCGCGAGATATGGCAGTTTTGAGGTAAGAAACGCTTGAGAAACTCCAAAATTTCGCAGTTCTGATGCTCGAAACGAATAACTAGAACGGCCTAGGGGAAAACTACTCATACCGTTGTAATGGGGCTAGTTTCTACTTTCAGATGCAACAGAAACTTTGCGGATTGGTCAATCCGTTCGCGAGGTATGGCAGTTTTGAGGTAAGAAACGCTTGAGAAACTCCAAATTTTCGCAGTTCTGATGCTCGAAACGAATAACTAGAACGGCCTAGGGGAAAACTACTCATACCGTTGTAATGGGGCTAGTTTCTACTTTCAGATGCAACAGAAACTTTGCGGATTGGTCAATCCGTTCGCGAGATATGGCAGTTTTGAGGTAAGAAACGCTTGAGAAACTCCAAATTTTCGCAGTTCTGATGCTCGAAACGAATAACTAGAACGGTCTAGGGGAAAACTACTCATACCGTTGTAATGGGGCTAGTTTCTACTTTCAGATGCAACAGAAACTTTGCGGATTGGTCAATCCGTTCGCGAGATATGGCAGTTTTGAGGTAAGAAACGCTTGAGAAACTCCAAAATTTCGCAGTTCTGATGCTCGAAACGAATAACTAGAACGGTCTAGGGGAAAACTACTCATACCGTTGTAATGGGGCTATTTTCTACTTTCAGATGCAACAGAAACTTTTCGGATTGGTCAATCCGTTCGCGAGATATGGCTGTTTTGAGGTAAGAAACGCTTGAGAAACTCCAAATTTTCGCAGTTCTGATGCTCGAAACGAATAACTAGAACGGCCTAGGGGAAAACTACTCATACCGTTGTAATGGGGCTAGTTTCTACTTTCAGATGCAACAGAAACTTTGCGGATTGGTCAATCCGTTCGCGAGATATGGCAGTTTTGAGGTAAGAAACGCTTGAGAAACTCCAAATTCTCGCAGTTCTGATGCTCGAAACGAATAACTAGAACGGTCTAGGGGAAAACTACTCATACCGTTGTAATGGGGCTAGATTCTACTTTCAGATGCAACAGAGACTTTCCGGATTGGTCAATCCGTTCGCGAGATATGGCAGTTTTGAGGTAAGAAACGCTTGAGAAACTCCAAAATTTCGCAGTTCTGATGCTCGAAACGAATAACTAGAACGGCCTAGGGGAAAACTACTCATACCGTTGTAATGGGGCTAGTTTCTACTTTCAGATGCAACAGAAACTTTGCGGATTGGTCAATCCGTTCGCGAGATATGGCAGTTTTGAGGTAAGAAACGCTTGAGAAACTCCAAAATTTCGCAGTTCTGATGCTCGAAACGAATAACTAGAACGGCCTAGGGGAAAACTACTCATACCCTTGTAATGGGGCTAGTTTCTACTTTCAGATGCAACAGAAACTTTGCGGATTGGTCAATCCGTTCGCGAGATATGGCAGTTTTGAGGTAAGAAACGCTTGAGAAACTCCAAATTTTCGCAGTTCTGATGCTCGAAACGAATAACTAGAACGGTCTAGGGGAAAACTACTCATACCGTTGTAATGGGGCTAGTTTCTACTTTCAGATGCAACAGAAACTTTGCGGATTGGTCAATCCGTTCGCGAGATATGGCAGTTTTGAGGTAAGAAACGCTTGAGAAACTCCAAAATTTCGCAGTTCTGATGCTCGAAACGAATAACTAGAACGGTCTAGGGGAAAACTACTCATACCGTTGTAATGGGGCTATTTTCTACTTTCAGATGCAACAGAAACTTTTCGGATTGGTCAATCCGTTCGCGAGATATGGCTGTTTTGAGGTAAGAAACGCTTGAGAAACTCCAAATTTTCGCAGTTCTGATGCTCGAAACGAATAACTAGAACGGCCTAGGGGAAAACTACTCATACCGTTGTAATGGGGCTAGTTTCTACTTTCAGATGCAACAGAAACTTTGCGGATTGGTCAATCCGTTCGCGAGATATGGCAGTTTTGAGGTAAGAAACGCTTGAGAAACTCCAAATTTTCGCAGTTCTGATGCTCGAAACGAATAACTAGAACGGTCTAGGGGAAAACTACTCATACCGTTGTAATGGGGCTAGATTCTACTTTCAGCTGCAACAGAGACTTTCCGGATTGGTCAATCCGTTCGCGAGATATGGCAGTTTTGAGGTAAGAAATGCTTGAGAAACTCCAAATTTTCGCATTTCTGATGCTCGAAACGAATAACTAGAACGGCCTAGGGGAAAACTACTCATACCGTTGTATTGGGGCTAGTTTCTACTTTCAGATGCAACAGAAACTTTGCGGATTGGTCAGTCCGATCGCGAGATATGGCAGTTTTGAAGTAAGAAACGCTTGAGAAACTCCAAATTTTCGCAGTTCTGATGCTCGAAACGAATAACTAGAACGGTCTAGGGGAAAACTACTCATACCGTTGTAATGGGGCTAGTTTCTACTTTCAGATGCAACAGAAACTTTGCGGATTGGTCAATCCGTTCGCGAGATATGGCAGTTTTGAGGTAAGAAACGCTTGAGAAACTCCAAATTTTCGCAGTTCTGATGCTCGAAACGAATAACTAGAACGGCCTAGGGGAAAACTACTCATACCGTTGTAATGGGGCTAGTTTCTACTTTCAGATGCAACAGAAACTTTGCGGATTGGTCAATCCGTTCGCGAGATATGGCAGTTTTGAGGTAAGAAACGCTTGAGAAACTCCAAATTTTCGCAGTTCTGATGCTCGAAACGAATAACTAGAACGGTCTAGGGGAAAACTACTCATACCGTTGTAATGGGGCTAGTTTCTACTTTCAGATGCAACAGAAACTTTGCGGATTGGTCAATCCGTTCGCGAGATATGGCAGTTTTGAGGTAAGAAACGCTTGAGAAACTCCAAAATTTCGCAGTTCTGATGCTCGAAACGAATAACTAGAACGGTCTAGGGGAAAACTACTCATACCGTTGTAATGGGGCTATTTTCTACTTTCAGATGCAACAGAAACTTTTCGGATTGGTCAATCCGTTCGCGAGATATGGCTGTTTTGAGGTAAGAAACGCTTGAGAAACTCCAAATTTTCGCAGTTCTGATGCTCGAAACGAATAACTAGAACGGCCTAGGGGAAAACTACTCATACCGTTGTAATGGGGCTAGTTTCTACTTTCAGATGCAACAGAAACTTTGCGGATTGGTCAATCCGTTCGCGAGATATGGCAGTTTTGAGGTAAGAAACGCTTGAGAAACTCCAAATTCTCGCAGTTCTGATGCTCGAAACGAATAACTAGAACGGTCTAGGGGAAAACTACTCATACCGTTGTAATGGGGCTAGATTCTACTTTCAGATGCAACAGAGACTTTCCGGATTGGTCAATCCGTTCGCGAGATATGGCAGTTTTGAGGTAAGAAACGCTTGAGAAACTCCAAAATTTCGCAGTTCTGATGCTCGAAACGAATAACTAGAACGGCCTAGGGGAAAACTACTCATACCGTTGTAATGGGGCTAGTTTCTACTTTCAGATGCAACAGAAACTTTGCGGATTGGTCAATCCGTTCGCGAGATATGGCAGTTTTGAGGTAAGAAACGCTTGAGAAACTCCAAAATTTCGCAGTTCTGATGCTCGAAACGAATAACTAGAACGGCCTAGGGGAAAACTACTCATACCGTTGTAATGGGGCTAGTTTCTACTTTCAGATGCAACAGAAACTTTGCGGATTGGTCAATCCGTTCGCGAGATATGGCAGTTTTGAGGTAAGAAACGCTTGAGAAACTCCAAATTCTCGCAGTTCTGATGCTCGAAACGAATAACTAGAACGGTCTAGGGGAAAACTACTCATACCGTTGTAATGGGGCTAGATTCTACTTTCAGATGCAACAGAGACTTTCCGGATTGGTCAATCCGTTCGCGAGATATGGCAGTTTTGAGGTAAGAAACGCTTGAGAAACTCCAAAATTTCGCAGTTCTGATGCTCGAAACGAATAACTAGAACGGTCTAGGGGAAAACTACTCATACCGTTGTAATGGGGCTATTTTCTACTTTCAGATGCAACAGAAACTTTTCGGATTGGTCAATCCGTTCGCGAGATATGGCTGTTTTGAGGTAAGAAACGCTTGAGAAACTCCAAATTTTCGCAGTTCTGATGCTCGAAACGAATAACTAGAACGGCCTAGGGGAAAACTACTCATACCGTTGTAATGGGGCTAGTTTCTACTTTCAGATGCAACAGAAACATTGCGGATTGGTCAATCCGTTCGCGAGATATGGCAGTTTTGAGGTAAGAAACGCTTGAGAAACTCCAAAATTTCGCAGTTCTGATGCTCGAAACGAATAACTAGAACGGTCTAGGGGAAAACTACTCATACCGTTGTAATGGGGCTATTTTCTACTTTCAGATGCAACAGAAACTTTTCGGATTGGTCAATCCGTTCGCGAGATATGGCTGTTTTGAGGTAAGAAACGCTTGAGAAACTCCAAATTTTCGCAGTTCTGATGCTCGAAACGAATAACTAGAACGGCCTAGGGGAAAACTACTCATACCGTTGTAATGGGGCTAGTTTCTACTTTCAGATGCAACAGAAACTTTGCGGATTGGTCAATCCGTTCGCGAGATATGGCAGTTTTGAGGTAAGAAACGCTTGAGAAACTCCAAATTTTCGCAGTTCTGATGCTCGAAACGAATAACTAGAACGGTCTAGGGGAAAACTACTCATACCGTTGTAATGGGGCTAGTTTCTACTTTCAGATGCAACAGAAACTTTGCGGATTGGTCAATCCGTTCGCGAGATATGGCAGTTTTGAGGTAAGAAACGCTTGAGAAACTCCAAATTTTCGCAGTTCTGATGCTCGAAACGAATAACTAGAACGGTCTAGGGGAAAACTACTCATACCGTTGTAATGGGGCTAGTTTCTACTTTCAGATGCAACAGAAACTTTGCGGATTGGTCAATCCGTTCGCGAGATATGGCAGTTTTGAGGTAAGAAACGCTTGAGAAACTCCAAATTTTCGCAGTTCTGATGCTCGAAACGAATAACTAGAACGGTCTAGGGGAAAACTACTCATACCGTTGTAATGGGGCTAGTTTCTACCTTCAGATGCAACAGAAACTTTGCGGATTGGTCAATCCGTTCGCGAGATATGGCAGTTTTGAGGTAAGAAACGCTTGAGAAACTCCAAATTTTCGCAGTTCTGATGCTCGACACGAATAACTAGAACGGTCTAGGGGAAAACTACTCATACCGTTGTAATGGGGCTAGATTCTACTTTCAGATGCAACAGAGACTTTCCGGATTGGTCAATCCGTTCGCGAGATATGGCAGTTTTGAGGTAAGAAATGCTTGAGAAACTCCAAATTTTCGCATTTCTGATGCTCGAAACGAATAACTAGAACGGCCTAGGGG
Source organism: Ptiloglossa arizonensis (assembly GCF_051014685.1). Taxonomy (NCBI): domain Eukaryota; kingdom Metazoa; phylum Arthropoda; class Insecta; order Hymenoptera; family Colletidae; genus Ptiloglossa; species Ptiloglossa arizonensis. The sequence continues at coordinate 32,151 of NW_027479171.1, read as the reverse complement.
AAAACTACTCATACCGTTGTATTGGGGCTAGTTTCTACTTTCAGATGCAACAGAAACTTTGCGGATTGGTCAGTCCGTTCGCGAGATATGGCAGTTTTGAAGTAAGAAACGCTTGAGAAACTCCAAATTTTCGCAGTTCTGATGCTCGAAACGAATAACTAGAACGGTCTAGGGGAAAACTACTCATACCGTTGTAATGGGGCTAGTTTCTACTTTCAGATGCAACAGAAACTTTGCGGATTGGTCAATCCGTTCGCGAGATATGGCAGTTTTGAGGTAAGAAACGCTTGAGAAACTCCAAATTTTCGCAGTTCTGATGCTCGAAACGAATAACTAGAACGGTCTAGGGGAAAACTACTCATACCGTTGTAATGGGGCTAGTTTCTACTTTCAGATGCAACAGAGACTTTCCGGATTGGTCAATCCGTTCGCGAGATATGGCAGTTTTGAGGTAAGAAACGCTTGAGAAACTCCAAATTTTCGCAGTTCTGATGCTCGAAACGAATAACTAGAACGGTCTAGGGGAAAACTACTCATACCGTTGTAATGGGGCTATTTTCTACTTTCAGATGCAACAGAAACTTTTCGGATTGGTCAATCCGTTCGCGAGATATGGCTGTTTTGAGGTAAGAAACGCTTGAGAAACTCCAAATTTTCGCAGTTCTGATGCTCGAAACGAATAACTAGAACGGCCTAGGGGAAAACTACTCATACCGTTGTAATGGGGCTAGTTTCTACTTTCAGATGCAACAGAAACTTTGCGGATTGGTCAATCCGTTCGCGAGATATGGCAGTTTTGAGGTAAGAAACGCTTGAGAAACTCCAAATTTTCGCAGTTCTGATGCTCGAAACGAATAACTAGAACGGTCTAGGGGAAAACTACTCATACCGTTGTAATGGGGCTAGTTTCTACTTTCAGATGCAACAGAAACTTTGCGGATTGGTCAATCCGTTCGCGAGATATGGCAGTTTTGAGGTAAGAAACGCTTGAGAAACTCCAAATTTTCGCAGTTCTGATGCTCGAAACGAATAACTAGAACGGGCTAGGGGAAAACTACTCATACCGTTGTAATGGGGCTAGTTTCTACTTTCAGATGCAACAGAAACTTTGCGGATTGGTCAATCCGTTCGCGAGATATGGCAGTTTTGAGGTAAGAAACGCTTGAGAAACTCCAAATTTTCGCAGTTCTGATGCTCGAAACGAATAACTAGAACGGTCTAGGGGAAAACTACTCATACCGTTGTAATGGGGCTAGTTTCTACCTTCAGATGCAACAGAAACTTTGCGGATTGGTCAATCCGTTCGCGAGATATGGCAGTTTTGAGGTAAGAAACGCTTGAGAAACTCCAAATTTTCGCAGTTCTGATGCTCGAAACGAATAACTAGAACGGTCTAGGGGAAAACTACTCATACCGTTGTAATGGGGCTAGATTCTACTTTCAGATGCAACAGAGACTTTCCGGATTGGTCAATCCGTTCGCGAGATATGGCAGTTTTGAGGTAAGAAATGCTTGAGAAACTCCAAATTTTCGCATTTCTGATGCTCGAAACGAATAACTAGAACGGCCTAGGGGAAAACTACTCATACCGTTGTATTGGGGCTAGTTTCTACTTTCAGATGCAACAGAAACTTTGCGGATTGGTCAGTCCGATCGCGAGATATGGCAGTTTTGAAGTAAGAAACGCTTGAGAAACTCCAAATTTTCGCAGTTCTGATGCTCGAAACGAATAACTAGAACGGTCTAGGGGAAAACTACTCATACCGTTGTAATGGGGCTAGTTTCTACTTTCAGATGCAACAGAAACTTTGCGGATTGGTCAATCCGTTCGCGAGATATGGCAGTTTTGAGGTAAGAAACGCTTGAGAAACTCCAAATTTTCGCAGTTCTGATGCTCGAAACGAATAACTAGAACGGTCTAGGGGAAAACTACTCATACCGTTGTAATGGGGCTAGTTTCTACTTTCAGATGCAACAGAAACTTTGCGGATTGGTCAATCCGTTCGCGAGATATGGCAGTTTTGAGGTAAGAAACGCTTGAGAAACTCCAAATTTTCGCAGTTCTGACGCTCGAAACGAATAACTAGAACGGTCTAGGGGAAAACTACTCATACCGTTGTAATGGGGCTAGTTTCTACTTTCAGATGCAACAGAAACTTTGCGGATTGGTCAATCCGTTCGCGAGATATGGCAGTTTTGAGGTAAGAAACGCTTGAGAAACTCCAAATTTTCGCAGTTCTGATGCTCGAAACGAATAACTAGAACGGTCTAGGGGAAAACTACTCATACCGTTGTAATGGGGCTAGTTTCTACTTTCAGATGCAACAGAAACTTTGCGGATTGGTCAATCCGTTCGCGAGATATGGCAGTTTTGAGGTAAGAAACGCTTGAGAAACTCCAAATTTTCGCAGTTCTGATGCTCGAAACGAATAACTAGAACGGTCTAGGGGAAAACTACTCATACCGTTGTAATGGGGCTAGTTTCTACTTTCAGATGCAACAGAGACTTTCCGGATTGGTCAATCCGTTCGCGAGATATGGCAGTTTTGAGGTAAGAAACGCTTGAGAAACTCCAAATTTTCGCAGTTCAATTTCTGATGCTCGAAACGAATAACTAGAACGGCCTAGGGGAAAACTACTCATACCGTTGTAATGGGGCTAGTTTCTACTTTCAGATGCAACAGAAACTTTGCGGATTGGTCAATCCGTTCTAGTTTCTACTTTCAGATGCAGCAGAAATTTTTCGGATTGGTCAATCCGTTCGCGAGATATGGCAGTTTTGAGGTAAGAAACGCTTGAGAAACTACAAATTTTCGCAGTTCTGATGCTCGAAACGAATAACTAGAACGGTCTAGGGGAAAACTACTCATACCGTTGTAATGGGGCTAGTTTCTACTTTCAGATGCAACAGAAACTTTGCGGATTGGTCAATCCGTTCGCGAGATATGGCAGTTTTGAGGTAAGAAACGCTTGAGAAACTCCAAATTTTCGCAGTTCTGATGCTCGAAACGAATAACTAGAACGGTCTAGGGGAAAACTACTCATACCGTTGTAATGGGGCTAGTTTCTACTTTCAGATGCAACAGAAACTTTGCGGATTGGTCAATCCGTTCTAGTTTCTACTTTCAGATGCAGCAGAAATTTTTCGGATTGGTCAATCCGTTCGCGAGATATGGCAGTTTTGAGGTAAGAAACGCTTGAGAAACTACAAATTTTCGCAGTTCTGATGCTCGAAACGAATAACTAGAACGGTCTAGGGGAAAACTACTCATACCGTTGTAATGGGGCTAGTTTCTACTTTCAGATGCAACAGAAACTTTGCGGATTGGTCAATCCGTTCGCGAGATATGGCAGTTTTGAGGTAAGAAACGCTTGAGAAACTCCAAATTTTCGCAGTTCTGATGCTCGAAACGAATAACTAGAACGGTCTAGGGGAAAACTACTCATACCGTTGTAATGGGGCTAGTTTCTACTTTCAGATGCAACAGAAACTTTGCGGATTGGTCAATCCGTTCGCGAGATATGGCAGTTTTGAGGTAAGAAACGCTTGAGAAACTCCAAATTTTCGCAGTTCTGATGCTCGAAACGAATAACTAGAACGGTCTAGGGGAAAACTACTCATACCGTTGTAATGGGGCTAGATTCTACTTTCAGATGCAACAGAGACTTTCCGGATTGGTCAATCCGTTCGCGAGATATGGCAGTTTTGAGGTAAGAAATGCTTGAGAAACTCCAATTTTTCGCATTTCTGATGCTCGAAACGAATAACTAGAACGGTCTAGGGGAAAACTACTCATACAGTTGTAATGGGGCTAGTTTCTACTTTCAGATGCAACAGAAACTTTGCGGATTTGTCAATCCGTTCGCGAGATATGGCAGTTTTGAGGTAAGAAACGCTTGAGAAACTCCAAATTTTCGCAGTTCTGATGCTCGAAACGAATAACTAGAACGGCCTAGGGGAAAACTACTCATACCGTTGTATTGGGGCGAGCTTCTACTTTCAGATGCAACAGAAACTTTGCGGATTGGTCAATCCGTTCGCGAGATATGGCAGTTTTGAGGCAAGAAACGCTTGAGAAACTCCAAATTTTCGCAGTTCTGATGCTCGAAACGAATAACTAGAACGGTCTAGGGGAAAACTACTCATACTGTTGTAATGGGGCTAGTTTCTACTTTCAGATGCAACAGAAACTTTGCGGATTGGTCAATCCGTTCGCGAGATATGGCAGTTTTGAGGTAAGAAACGCTTGAGAAACTCCAAATTTTCGCAGTTCTGATGCTCGAAACGAATAACTAGAACGGTCTAGGGGAAAACTACTCATACCGTTGTAATGGGGCTAGATTCTACTTTCAGATGCAACAGAGACTTTCCGGATTGGTCAATCCGTTCGCGAGATATGGCAGTTTTGAGGTAAGAAATGCTTGAGAAACTCCAAATTTTCGCATTTCTGATGCTCGAAACGAATAACTAGAACGGCCTAGGGGAACACTACTCATACCGTTGTATTGGGGCTAGTTTCTACTTTCAGATGCAACAGAAACTTTTCGGATTGGTCAATCCGTTCGCGAGATATGGCAGTTTTGAGGTAAGAAACGCTTGAGAAACTCCAAATTTTCGCAGTTCTGATGCTCGAAACGAATAACTAGAACGGTCTAGGGGAAAACTACTCATACAGTTGTAATGGGGCTAGTTTCTACTTTCAGATGCAACAGAAACTTTGCGGATTTGTCAATCCGTTCGCGAGATATGGCAGTTTTGAGGTAAGAAACGCTTGAGAAACTCCAAATTTTCGCAGTTCTGATGCTCGAAACGAATAACTAGAACGGCCTAGGGGAAAACTACTCATACCGTTGTATTGGGGCGAGCTTCTACTTTCAGATGCAACAGAAACTTTGCGGATTGGTCAATCCGTTCGCGAGATATGGCAGTTTTGAGGCAAGAAACGCTTGAGAAACTCCAAATTTTCGCAGTTCTGATGCTCGAAACGAATAACTAGAACGGTCTAGGGGAAAACTACTCATACTGTTGTAATGGGGCTAGTTTCTACTTTCAGATGCAACAGAAACTTTGCGGATTGGTCAATCCGTTCGCGAGATATGGCAGTTTTGAGGTAAGAAACGCTTGAGAAACTCCAAATTTTCGCAGTTCTGATGCTCGAAACGAATAACTAGAACGGTCTAGGGGAAAACTACTCATACCGTTGTAATGGGGCTAGATTCTACTTTCAGATGCAACAGAGACTTTCCGGATTGGTCAATCCGTTCGCGAGATATGGCAGTTTTGAGGTAAGAAATGCTTGAGAAACTCCAAATTTTCGCATTTCTGATGCTCGAAACGAATAACTAGAACGGCCTAGGGGAACACTACTCATACCGTTGTATTGGGGCTAGTTTCTACTTTCAGATGCAACAGAAACTTTGCGGATTGGTCAGTCCGATCGCGAGATATGGCAGTTTTGAAGTAAGAAACGCTTGAGAAACTCCAAATTTTCGCAGTTCTGATGCTCGAAACGAATAACTAGAACGGTCTAGGGGAAAACTACTCATACCGTTGTAATGGGGCTAGTTTCTACTTTCAGATGCAACAGAAACTTTGCGGATTGGTCAATCCGTTCGCGAGATATGGCAGTTTTGAGGTAAGAAACGCTTGAGAAACTCCAAATTTTCGCAGTTCTGATGCTCGAAACGAATAACTAGAACGGCCTAGGGGAAAACTACTCATACCGTTGTAATGGGGCTAGTTTCTACTTTCAGATGCAACAGAAACTTTGCGGATTGGTCAATCCGTTCGCGAGATATGGCAGTTTTGAGGTAAGAAACGCTTGAGAAACTCCAAATTTTCGCAGTTCTGATGCTCGAAACGAATAACTAGAACGGCCTAGGGGAAAACTACTCATACCGTTGTATTGGGGCGAGTTTCTACTTTCAGATGCAACAGAAACTTTGCGGATTGGTCAATCCGTTCGCGAGATATGGCAGTTTTGAGGTAAGAAACGCTTGAGAAACTCCAAATTTTCGCAGTTCTGATGCTCGAAACGAATAACTAGAACGGTCTAGGGGAAAACTACTCATACCGTTGTAATGGGGCTAGTTTCTACTTTCAGATGCAACAGAAACTTTGCGGATTGGTCAATCCGTTCGCGAGATATGGCAGTTTTGAGGTAAGAAACGCTTGAGAAACTCCAAATTTTCGCAGTTCTGATGCTCGAAACGAATAACTAGAACGGTCTAGGGGAAAACTACTCATACCGTTGTAATGGGGCTAGTTTCTACTTTCAGATGCAACAGAAACTTTGCGGATTGGTCAATCCGTTCGCGAGATATGGCAGTTTTGAGGTAAGAAACGCTTGAGAAACTCCAAATTTTCGCAGTTCTGATGCTCGAAACGAATAACTAGAACGGTCTAGGGGAAAACTACTCATACCGTTGTAATGGGGCTAGTTTCTACTCTCAGATGCAACAGAAACTTTGCGGATTGGTCAATCCGTTCGCGAGATATGGCAGTTTGGAGGTAAGAAACGCTTGAGAAACTCCAAATTTTCGCAGTTCTGACGCTCGAAACGAATAACTAGAACGGTCTAGGGGAAAACTACTCATACCGTTGTAATGGGGCTAGTTTCTACTTTCAGATGCAACAGAAACTTTGGGGATTGGTCAATCCGTTCGCGAGATATGGCAGTTTTGAGGTAAGAAACGCTTGAGAAACTCCAAATTCTCGCAGTTCTGATGCTCGAAACGAATAACTAGAACGGTCTAGGGAAAACTACTCATACCGTTGTAATGGGGCTAGATTCTACTTTCAGATGCAACAGAGACTTTCCGGATTGGTCAATCCGTTCGCGAGATATGGCAGTTTTGAGGTAAGAAACGCTTGGGAAACTCCAAATTTTCGCAGTTCTGATGCTCGAAACGAATAACTAGAACGGTCTAGGGGAAAACTACTCATACCGTTGTAATGGGGCTAGTTTCTACTTTCAGATGCAATAGAAACTTTGCGGATTGGTCAATCCGTTCGCGAGATATGGCAGTTTTGAGGTAAGAAACGCTTGAGAAACTCCAAATTTTCGCAGTTCTGATGCTCGAAACGAATAACTAGAACGGTCTAGGGGAAAACTACTCATACCGTTGTAATGGGGCTATTTTCTACTTTCAGATGCAACAGAAACTTTTCGGATTGGTCAATCCGTTCGCGAGATATGGCTGTTTTGAGGTAAGAAACGCTTGAGAAACTCCAAATTTTCGCAGTTCTGATGCTCGAAACGAATAACTAGAACGGCCTAGGGGAAAACTACTCATACCGTTGTAATGGGGCTAGTTTCTACTTTCAGATGCAACAGAAACTTTGCGGATTGGTCAATCCGTTCGCGAGATATGGCAGTTTTGAGGTATGAAACGCTTGAGAAACTCCAAATTTTTGCAGTTCTGATGCTCGAAACGAATAACTAGAACGGTCTAGGGGAAAACTACTCATACCGTTGTAATGGGGCTAGTTTCTACTTTCAGATGCAACAGAAATTTTTCGGATTGGTCAATCCGTTCGCGAGATATGGCAGTTTTGAGGTAAGAAACGCTTGGGAAACTACAAATTTTCGCAGTTCTGATGCTCGAAACGAATAACTAGAACGGTCTAGGGGAAAACTACTCATACCGTTGTAATGGGGCTAGTTTCTACTTTCAGATGCAACAGAAACTTTGCGGATTGGTCAATCCGTTCGCGAGATATGGCAGTTTCGAGGTAAGAAACGCTTGAGAAACTCCAAATTTTCGCAGTTCTGATGCTCGAAACGAATAACTAGAACGGTCTAGGGGAAAACTACTCATACCGTTGTAATGGGGCGAGTTTCTACTTTCAGATCCAACAGAAACTTTGCAGATTGGTCAATCCGTTCGCGAGATATGGCAGTTTTGAGGTAAGAAACGCTTGAGAAACTCCAAATTTTTGCAGTTCTGATGCTCGAAACGAATAACTAGAACGGTCTAGGGGAAAACTACTCATACCGTTGTAATGGGGCTAGTTTCTACTTTCAGATGCAACAGAAACTTTGCGGATTGGTCAATCCGTTCGCGAGATATGGCAGTTTTGAGGTAAGAAACGCTTGAGAAACTCCAAATTTTCGCAGTTCTGATGCTCGAAACGAATAACTAGAACGGCCTAGGGGAAAACTACTCATACCGTTGTAATGGGGCTAGTTTCTACTTTCAGATGCAACAGAAACTTTGCGGATTGGTCAATCCGTTCGCGAGATATGGCAGTTTTGAGGTAAGAAACGCTTGAGAAACTCCAAATTTTCGCAGTTCTGATGCTCGAAACGAATAACTAGAACGGTCTAGGGGAAAACTACTCATACCGTTGTAATGGGGCTAGTTTCTACTTTCAGATACAACAGAAACTTTGCGGATTGGTCAATCCGTTCGCGAGATATGGCAGTTTTGAGGTAAGAAACGCTTGAGAAAATCCAAATTTTTGCAGTTCTGATGCTCGAAACGAATAACTAGAACGGTCTAGGGGAAAACTACTCATACCGTTGTAATGGGGCTAGTTTCTACTTTCAGAAGCAACAGAAATTTTTCGGATTGGTCAATCCGTTCGCGAGATATGGCAGTTTTGAGGTAAGAAACGCTTGAGAAACTACAAATTTTCGCAGTTCTGATGCTCGAAACGAATAACTAGAACGGTCTAGGGGAAAACTACTCATACCGTTGTAATGGGGCTAGTTTCTACTTTCAGATGCAACAGAAACTTTGCGGATTGGTCAATCCGTTCGCGAGATATGGCAGTTTTGAGGTAAGAAACGCTTGAGAAACTCCAAATTTTCGCAGTTCTGATGCTCGAAACGAATAACTAGAACGGTCTAGGGGAAAACTACTCATACCGTTGTAATGGGGCTAGTTTCTACTTTCAGATGCAACAGAAACTTTGCGGATTGGTCAATCCGTTCGCGAGATATGGCAGTTTTGAGGTAAGAAACGCTTGAGAAACTCCAAATTTTCGCAGTTCTGATGCTCGAAACGAATAACTAGAACGGTCTAGGGGAAAACTACTCATACCGTTGTAATGGGGCTAGTTTCTACTCTCAGATGCAACAGAAACTTTGCGGATTGGTCAATCCGTTCGCGAGATATGGCAGTTTTGAGGTAAGAAACGCTTGAGAAACTCCAAATTTTCGCAGTTCTGACGCTCGAAACGAATAACTAGAACGGTCTAGGGGAAAACTACTCATACCGTTGTAATGGGGCTAGTTTCTACTTTCAGATGCAACAGAAACTTTGGGGATTGGTCAATCCGTTCGCGAGATATGGCAGTTTTGAGGTAAGAAACGATTGAGAAACTCCAAATTCTCGCAGTTCTGATGCTCGAAACGAATAACTAGAACGGTCTAGGGAAAACTACTCATACCGTTGTAATGGGGCTAGATTCTACTTTCAGATGCAACAGAGACTTTCCGGATTGGTCAATCCGTTCGCGAGATATGGCAGTTTTGAGGTAAGAAACGCTTGGGAAACTCCAAATTTTCGCAGTTCTGATGCTCGAAACGAATAACTAGAACGGTCTAGGGGAAAACTACTCATACCGTTGTAATGGGGCTAGTTTCTACTTTCAGATGCAATAGAAACTTTGCGGATTGGTCAATCCGTTCGCGAGATATGGCAGTTTTGAGGTAAGAAACGCTTGAGAAACTCCAAATTTTCGCAGTTCTGATGCTCGAAACGAATAACTAGAACGGCCTAGGGGAAAACTACTCATACCGTTGTAATGGGGCTAGTTTCTACTTTCAGATGCAACAGAAACTTTGCGGATTGGTCAATCCGTTCGCGAGATATGGCAGTTTTGAGGTAAGAAACGCTTGAGAAACTCCAAATTTTTGCAGTTCTGATGCTCGAAACGAATAACTAGAACGGTCTAGGGGAAAACTACTCATACCGTTGTAATGGGGCTAGTTTCTACTTTCAGATGCAACAGAAATTTTTCGGATTGGTCAATCCGTTCGCGAGATATGGCAGTTTTGAGGTAAGAAACGCTTGAGAAACTACAAATTTTCGCAGTTCTGATGCTCGAAACGAATAACTAGATCGGTCTAGGGGAAAACTACTCATACCGTTGTAATGGGGCTAGTTTCTACTTTCAGATGCAACAGAAACTTTGCGGATTGGTCAATCCGTTCGCGAGATATGGCAGTTTCGAGGTAAGAAACGCTTGAGAAACTCCAAATTTTCGCAGTTCTGATGCTCGAAACGAATAACTAGAACGGTCTAGGGGAAAACTACTCATACCGTTGTAATGGGGCGAGTTTCTACTTTCAGATCCAACAGAAACTTTGCGGATTGGTCAATCCGTTCGCGAGATATGGCAGTTTTGAGGTAAGAAACGCTTGAGAAACTCCAAATTCTCGCAGTTCTGATGCTCGAAACGAATAACTAGAACGGTTTAGGGGAAAACTACTCATACCGTTGTAATGGGGCTAGATTCTACTTTCAGATGCAACAGAGACTTTCCGGATTGGTCAATCCGTTCGCGAGATATGGCAGTTTTGAGGTAAGAAACGCTTGAGAAACTCCAAAATTTCGCAATTCTGATGCTCGAAACGAATAACTAGAACGGTCTAGGGGAAAACTACTCATACCGTTGTAATGGGGCTATTTTCTACTTTCAGATGCAACAGAAACTTTTCGGTTTGGTCAATCCGTTCGCGAGATATGGCTGTTTTGAGGTAAGAAACGCTTGAGAAACTCCAAATTTTCGCAGTTCTGATGCTCGGAACGAATAACTAGAACGGCCTAGGGGAAAACTACTCATACCGTTGTAATGGGGCTAGTTTCTACTTTCAGATGCAACAGAAACTTTGCGGATTGGTCAATCCGTTCGCGAGATATGGCAGTTTTGAGGTAAGAAACGCTTGAGAAACTCCAAATTTTCGCAGTTCTGATGCTCGAAACGAATAACTAGAACGGCCTAGGGGAAAACTACTCATACCGTTGTAATGGGGCTAGATTCTACTTTCAGATGCAACAGAGACTTTCCGGATTGGTCAATCCGTTCGCGAGATATGGCAGTTTTGAGGTAAGAAACGCTTGAGAAACTCAAAATTTTCGCAGTTCTGATGCTCGAAACGAATAACTAGAACGGTCTAGGGGAAAACTACTCATACCGTTGTAATGGGGCTAGTTTCTACTTTCAGATGCAACAGAGACTTTCCGGATTGGTCAATCCGTTCGCGAGATATGGCAGTTTTGAGGTAAGAAACGCTTGAGAAACTCCAAATTTTCGCAGTTCTGATGCTCGAAACGAATAACTAGAACGGTCTAGGTGAAAACTACTCATACCGTTGTAATGGGGCTAGTTTCTACTTTCAGATGCAACAGAAACTTTGCGGATTTGTCAATCCGTTCGCGAGATATGGCAGTTTTGAGGTAAGAAACGCTTGAGAAACTCCAAATTCTCGCAGTTCTGATGCTCGAAACGAATAACTAGAACGGTCTAGGGGAAAACTACTCATACCGTTGTAATGGGGCTAGATTCTACTTTCAGATGCAACAGAGACTTTCCGGATTGGTCAATCCGTTCGCGAGATATGGCAGTTTTGAGGTAAGAAACGCTTGAGAAACTCCAAATTTTCGCAGTTCTGATGCTCGAAACGAATAACTAGAACGGTCTAGGGGAAAACTACTCATACCGTTGTAATGGGGCTAGTTTCTACTTTCAGATGCAACAGAAACTTTTCGGATTGGTCAATCCGTTCGCGGGATATGGCTGTTTTGAGGTAAGAAACGCTTGAGAAACTCCAAATTTTCGCAGTTCTGATGCTCGAAACGAATAACTAGAACGGCCTAGGGGAAAACTACTCATACCGTTGTAATGGGGCTAGCTTCTACTTTCAGATGCAACAGAAACTTTGGGGATTGGTCAATCCGTTCGCGAGATATGGCAGTTTTGAGGTAAGAAACGCTTGAGAAACTCCAAATTCTCGCAGTTCTGATGCTCGAAACGAATAACTAGAACGGTCTAGGGAAAACTACTCATACCGTTGTAATGGGGCTAGATTCTACTTTCAGATGCAACAGAGACTTTCCGGATTGGTCAATCCGTTCGCGAGATATGGCAGTTTTGAGGTAAGAAACGCTTGAGAAACTCCAAATTTTCGCAGTTCTGATGCTCGAAACGAATAACTAGAACGGTCTAGGGGAAAACTACTCATACCGTTGTAATGGGGCTAGTTTCTACTTTCAGATGCAACAGAAATTTTTCGGATTGGTCAATCCGTTCGCGAGATATGGCAGTTTTGAGGTAAGAAACGCTTGAGAAACTCCAAATTTTCGCAGTTCTGATGCTCGAAACGAATAACTAGAACGGTCTAGGGGAAAACTACTCATACCGTTGTAATGGGGCTATTTTCTACTTTCAGATGCAACAGAAACTTTTCGGATTGGTCAATCCGTTCGCGAGATATGGCTGTTTTGAGGTAAGAAACGCTTGAGAAACTCCAAATTTTCGCAGTTCTGATGCTCGAAACGAATAACCAGAACGGCCTAGGGGAAAACTACTCATACCGTTGTAATGGGGCTAGTTTCTACTTTCAGATGCAACAGAAACTTTGCGGATTGGTCAATCCGTTCGCGAGATATGGCAGTTTTGAGGTCAGAAACGCTTGAGAAACTCCAAATTTTCGCAGTTCTGATGCTCGAAACGAATAACTAGAACGGCCTAGGGGAAAACTACTCATACCGTTGTAATGGGGCTAGTTTCTACTTTCAGATGCAACAGAAACTTTGCGGATTGGTCAATCCGTTCGCGAGATATGGCAGTTTTGAGGTAAGAAACGCTTGAGAAACTCCAAATTTTCGCAGTTCTGATGCTCGAAACGAATAACTAGAACGGCCTAGGGGAAAACTACTCATACCGTTGTAATGGGGCTAGATTCTACTTTCAGATGCAACAGAGACTTTCCGGATTGGTCAATCCGTTCGCGAGATATGGCAGTTTTGAGGTAAGAAACGCTTGAGAAACTCAAAATTTTCGCAGTTCTGATGCTCGAAACGAATAACTAGAACGGTCTAGGGGAAAACTACTCATACCGTTGTAATGGGGCTAGTTTCTACTTTCAGATGCAACAGAGACTTTCCGGATTGGTCAATCCGTTCGCGAGATATGGCAGTTTTGAGGTAAGAAACGCTTGAGAAACTCCAAATTTTCGCAGTTCTGATGCTCGAAACGAATAACTAGAACGGTCTAGGTGAAAACTACTCATACCGTTGTAATGGGGCTAGTTTCTACTTTCAGATGCAACAGAAACTTTGCGGATTTGTCAATCCGTTCGCGAGATATGGCAGTTTTGAGGTAAGAAACGCTTGAGAAACTCCAAATTCTCGCAGTTCTGATGCTCGAAACGAATAACTAGAACGGTCTAGGGGAAAACTACTCATACCGTTGTAATGGGGCTAGATTCTACTTTCAGATGCAACAGAGACTTTCCGGATTGGTCAATCCGTTCGCGAGATATGGCAGTTTTGAGGTAAGAAACGCTTGAGAAACTCCAAATTTTCGCAGTTCTGATGCTCGAAACGAATAACTAGAACGGTCTAGGGGAAAACTACTCATACCGTTGTAATGGGGCTAGTTTCTACTTTCAGATGCAACAGAAACTTTTCGGATTGGTCAATCCGTTCGCGGGATATGGCTGTTTTGAGGTAAGAAACGCTTGAGAAACTCCAAATTTTCGCAGTTCTGATGCTCGAAACGAATAACTAGAACGGCCTAGGGGAAAACTACTCATACCGTTGTAATGGGGCTAGCTTCTACTTTCAGATGCAACAGAAACTTTGGGGATTGGTCAATCCGTTCGCGAGATATGGCAGTTTTGAGGTAAGAAACGCTTGAGAAACTCCAAATTCTCGCAGTTCTGATGCTCGAAACGAATAACTAGAACGGTCTAGGGAAAACTACTCATACCGTTGTAATGGGGCTAGATTCTACTTTCAGATGCAACAGAGACTTTCCGGATTGGTCAATCCGCCGTTCGCGAGATATGGCAGTTTTGAGGTAAGAAACGCTTGAGAAACTCCAAATTTTCGCAGTTCTGATGCTCGAAACGAATAACTAGAACGGTCCAGGGGAAAACTACTCATACCGTTGTAATGGGGCTAGTTTCTACTTTCAGATGCAACAGAAATTTTTCGGATTGGTCAATCCGTTCGCGAGATATGGCAGTTTTGAGGTAAGAAACGCTTGAGAAACTCCAAATTTTCGCAGTTCTGATGCTCGAAACGAATAACTAGAACGGCCTAGGGGAAAACTACTCATACTGTTGTAATGGGGCGAGTTTCTACTTTCAGATGCAACAGAAACTTTGCGGATTGGTCAATCCGTTCGCGAGATATGGCAGTTTTGAGGTAAGAAACGCTTGAGAAACTCCAAATTTTCGCAGTTCTGATGCTCGAAACGAATAACTAGAACGGTCTATGGGAAAACTACTCATACCGTTGTAATGGGGCTAGTTTCTACTTTCAGATGCAACAGAAACTTTGCGGATTGGTCAATCCGTTCGCGAGATATGGCAGTTTTGAGGTAAGAAACGCTTGAGAAACTCCAAATTTTTGCAGTTCTGATGCTCGAAACGAATAACTAGGACGGTCTAGGGGAAAACTACTCATACCGTTGTAATGGGGCTAGTTTCTACTTTCAGATGCAACAGAAATTTTTCGGATTGGTCAATCCGTTCGCGAGATATGGCAGTTTTGAGGTAAGAAACGCTTGAGAAACTCCAAATTTTCGCAGTTCTGATGCTCGAAACGAATAACTAGAACGGCCTAGGGGAAAACTACTCATACCGTTGTAATGGGGCGAGTTTCTACTTTCAGATGCAACAGAAACTTTGCGGATTGGTCAATCCGTTCGCGAGATATGGCAGTTTTGAGGTAAGAAACGCTTGAGAAACTCCAAATTTTCGCAGTTCTGATGCTCGAAACGAATAACTAGAACGGTCTATGGGAAAACTACTCATACCGTTGTAATGGGGCTAGTTTCTACTTTCAGATGCAACAGAAACTTTGCGGATTGGTCAATCCGTTCGCGAGATATGGCAGTTTTGATGTAAGAAACGCTTGAGAAACTCCAAATTTTTGCAGTTCTGATGCTCGAAACGAATAACTAGGACGGTCTAGGGGAAAACTACTCATACCGTTGTAATGGGGCTAGTTTCTACTTTCAGATGCAACAGAAATTTTTCGGATTGGTCTATCCGTTCGCGAGATATGGCAGTTTTGAGGTAAGAAACGCTTGAGAAACTACAAATTTTCGCAGTTCTGATGCTCGAAACGAATAACTAGAACGGTCTAGGGGAAAACTACTCATACCGTTGTAATGGGGCTAGTTTCTACTTTCAGATGCAACAGAAACTTTGCGGATTGGTCAATCCGTTCGCGAGATATGGCAGTTTTGAGGTAAGAAACGCTTGAGAAACTCCAAATTTTTGCAGTTCTGATGCTCGAAACGAATAACTAGGACGGTCTAGGGGAAAACTACTCATACCGTTGTAATGGGGCGAGTTTCTACTTTCAGATGCAACAGAAATTTTTCGGATTGGTCAATCCGTTCGCGAGATATGGCAGTTTTGAGGTAAGAAACTCTTGAGAAACTCCAAATTTTCGCAGTTCTGATGCTCGAAACGAATAACTAGAACGGTCTAGGGGAAAACTACTCATACCGTTGTAATGGGGCTAGTTTCTACTTTCAGATGCAACAGAGACTTTCCGGATTGGTCAATCCGTTCGCGAGATATGGCAGTTTTGAGGTAAGAAACGCTTGAGAAACTCCAAATTTTCGCAGTTCTGATGCTCGAAACGAATAACTAGAACGGTCTAGGGGAAAACTACTCATACCGTTGTAATGGGGCTAGATTCTACTTTCAGATGCAACAGAAACTTTGCGGATTGGTCAATCCGTTCGCGAGATATGGCAGTTTTGAGGTAAGAAACGCTTGAGAAACTCCAAATTTTCGCAGTTCTGATGCTCGAAACGAATAACTAGAACGGTCTAGGGGAAAACTACTCATACCGTTGTAATGGGGCTAGTTTCTACTTTCAGATGCAACAGAAATTTTTCGGATTGGTCAATCCGTTCGCGAGATATGGCAGTTTTGAGGTAAGAAACGCTTGAGAAACTCCAAATTTTCGCAGTTCTGATGCTCGAAACGAATAACTAGAACGGTCTAGGGGAAAACTACTCATACCGTTGTAATGGGGCTAGTTTCTACTTTCAGATGCAACAGAAATTTTTCGGATTGGTCAATCCGTTAGCGAGATATGGCAGTTTTGAGGTAAGAAACGCTTGAGAAACTCCAAATTTTTGCTGTTCTGATGCTCGAAACGAATAACTAGGACGGTCTAGGGGAGAACTACTCATACCGTTGTAATGGGGATAGTTTCTACTTTCAGATGCAACAGAAATTTTTCGGATTGGTCAATCCGTTCGCGAGATATGGCAGTTTTGAGGTAAGAAACGCTTGAGAAACTACAAATTTTCGCAGTTCTGATGCTCGAAACGAATAACTAGAACGGTCTAGGGGAAAACTACTCATACCGTTGTAATGGGGCTAGTTTCTACTTTCAGATGCAACAGAAACTTTGCGGATTGGTCAATCCGTTCGCGAGATATGGCAGTTTTGAGGTAAGAAACGCTTGAGAAACTCCAAATTTTCGCAGTTCTGATGCTCAAAACGAATAACGAGAACGGTCTAGGGGAAAACTACTCATACCGTTGTAATGGGGCTAGTTTCTACTTTCAGATGCAACAGAAACTTTGCGGATTGGTCAGTCCGATCGCGAGATATGGCAGTTTTGAAGTAAGAAACGCATGAGAAACTCCAAATTTTCGCAGTTCCGATGCTCGAAACGAATAACTAGAACGGTCTAGGGGAAAACTACTCATACCGTTGTAATGGGGCTAGTTTCTACTTTCAGATGCAACAGAAACTTTCCGGATTGGTCAATCCGTTCGCGAGATATGGCAGTTTTGAGGTAAGAAACGCTTGAGAAACTCCAAATTTTCGCAGTTCTGATGCTCGAAACGAATAACTAGAACGGTCCAGGGGAAAACTACTCATACCGTTGTAATGGGGCTAGTTTCTACTTTCAGATGCAACAGAAATTTTTCGGATTGGTCAATCCGTTCGCGAGATATGGCAGTTTTGAGGTAAGAAACGCTTGAGAAACTCCAAATTTTCGCAGTTCTGATGCTCGAAACGAATAACTAGAACGGCCTAGGGGAAAACTACTCATACTGTTGTAATGGGGCGAGTTTCTACTTTCAGATGCAACAGAAACTTTGCGGATTGGTCAATCCGTTCGCGAGATATGGCAGTTTTGAGGTAAGAAACGCTTGAGAAACTCCAAATTTTCGCAGTTCTGATGCTCGAAACGAATAACTAGAACGGTCTATGGGAAAACTACTCATACCGTTGTAATGGGGCTAGTTTCTACTTTCAGATGCAACAGAAACTTTGCGGATTGGTCAATCCGTTCGCGAGATATGGCAGTTTTGAGGTAAGAAACGCTTGAGAAACTCCAAATTTTTGCAGTTCTGATGCTCGAAACGAATAACTAGGACGGTCTAGGGGAAAACTACTCATACCGTTGTAATGGGGCTAGTTTCTACTTTCAGATGCAACAGAAATTTTTCGGATTGGTCAATCCGTTCGCGAGATATGGCAGTTTTGAGGTAAGAAACGCTTGAGAAACTCCAAATTTTCGCAGTTCTGATGCTCGAAACGAATAACTAGAACGGCCTAGGGGAAAACTACTCATACCGTTGTAATGGGGCGAGTTTCTACTTTCAGATGCAACAGAAACTTTGCGGATTGGTCAATCCGTTCGCGAGATATGGCAGTTTTGAGGTAAGAAACGCTTGAGAAACTCCAAATTTTCGCAGTTCTGATGCTCGAAACGAATAACTAGAACGGTCTATGGGAAAACTACTCATACCGTTGTAATGGGGCTAGTTTCTACTTTCAGATGCAACAGAAACTTTGCGGATTGGTCAATCCGTTCGCGAGATATGGCAGTTTTGATGTAAGAAACGCTTGAGAAACTCCAAATTTTTGCAGTTCTGATGCTCGAAACGAATAACTAGGACGGTCTAGGGGAAAACTACTCATACCGTTGTAATGGGGCTAGTTTCTACTTTCAGATGCAACAGAAATTTTTCGGATTGGTCTATCCGTTCGCGAGATATGGCAGTTTTGAGGTAAGAAACGCTTGAGAAACTACAAATTTTCGCAGTTCTGATGCTCGAAACGAATAACTAGAACGGTCTAGGGGAAAACTACTCATACCGTTGTAATGGGGCTAGTTTCTACTTTCAGATGCAACAGAAACTTTGCGGATTGGTCAATCCGTTCGCGAGATATGGCAGTTTTGAGGTAAGAAACGCTTGAGAAACTCCAAATTTTCGCAGTTCTGATGCTCAAAACGAATAACGAGAACGGTCTAGGGGAAAACTACTCATACCGTTGTAATGGGGCTAGTTTCTACTTTCAGATGCAACAGAAACTTTGCGGATTGGTCAATCCGTTCGCGAGATATGGCAGTTTTGATGTAAGAAACGCTTGAGAAACTCCAAATTTTTGCAGTTCTGATGCTCGAAACGAATAACTAGGACGGTCTAGGGGAAAACTACTCATACCGTTGTAATGGGGCTAGTTTCTACTTTCAGATGCAACAGAAATTTTTCGGATTGGTCTATCCGTTCGCGAGATATGGCAGTTTTGAGGTAAGAAACGCTTGAGAAACTACAAATTTTCGCAGTTCTGATGCTCGAAACGAATAACTAGAACGGTCTAGGGGAAAACTACTCATACCGTTGTCATGGGGCTAGTTTCTACTTTCAGATGCAACAGAAACTTTGCGGATTGGTCAATCCGTTCGCGAGATATGGCAGTTTTGAGGTAAGAAACGCTTGAGAAACTCCAAATTTTCGCAGTTCTGATGCTCAAAACGAATAACGAGAACGGTCTAGGGGAAAACTACTCATACCGTTGTAATGGGGCTAGTTTCTACTTTCAGATGCAACAGAAACTTTGCGGATTGGTCAGTCCGATCGCGAGATATGGCAGTTTTGAAGTAAGAAACGCATGAGAAACTCCAAATTTTCGCAGTTCCGATGCTCGAAACGAATAACTAGAACGGTCTAGGGGAAAACTACTCATACCGTTGTAATGGGGCTAGTTTCTACTTTCAGATGCAACAGAAACTTTGCGGATTGGTCAATCCGTTCGCGAGATATGGCAGTTTTGAGGTAAGAAACGCTTGAGAAACTCCAAATTTTCGCAGTTCTGATGCTCGAAACGAATAACTAGAACGGTCTAGGGGAAAACTACTCATACCGTTGTAATGGGGCTAGTTTCTACTTTCAAGTGCAACAGAAACTTTGCGGATTGGTCAATCCGTTCGCGAGATATGGCAGTTTTGAGGGAAGAAACGCTTGAGAAACTCCAAATTTTCGCAGTTCTGATGCTCGAAACGAATAACTAGAACGGTCTAGGGGAAAACTACTCATACCGTTGTAATGGAGCTAGTTTCTACTTTCAGATGCAACAGAAACTTTGCGGATTGGTCAATCCGTTCGCGAGATATGGCAGTTTTGAGGTAAGAAACGCTTGAGAAACTCAAAATTTTCGCAGTTCTGATGCTCGAAACGAATAACTAGAACGGCCTAGGGGAAAACTACTCATACCGTTGTAATGGGGCAAGTTTCTACTTTCAGATGCAACAGAAACTTTGCGGATTGGTCAATCCGTTCGCGAGATATGGCAGTTTTGAGGGAAGAAACGCTTGAGAAACTCCAAATTTTCGCAGTTCTGATGCTCGAAACGAATAACTAGAACGGTCTAGGGGAAAACTACTCATACCGTTGTAATGGGGCTAGTTTCTACTTTCAGATGCAACAGAGACTTTCCGGATTGGTCAATCCGTTCGCGAGATATGGCAGTTTTGAGGTAAGAAACGCTTGAGAAACTCCAAATTTTCGCAGTTCTGATGCTCGAAACGAATAACTAGAACGGCCTAGGGTGAAACTACTCATACCGTTGTAATGGGGCGAGTTTCTACTTTCAGATGCAACAGAAACTTTGCGGATTGGTCAATCCGTTCGCGAGATATGGCAGTTTTGAGGTAAGAAACGCTTGAGAAACTCCAAATTTTCGCAGTTCTGATGCTCGAAACGAATAACTAGAACGGCCTAGGGGAAAACTACTCATACCGTTGTAATGGGGCAAGTTTCTACTTTCAGATGCAAGAGAAATTTTGCGGATTGGTCAATCCGTTGGCGAGATATGGCAGTTTTGAGGTAAGAAACGCTTGAGAAACTCAAAATTTTCGCAGTTCTGATGCTCGAAACGAATAACTAGAACGGTCTAGGGGAAAACTACTCATACCGTTGTAATGGGGCTAGTTTCTACTTTCAGATGCAACAGAAACTTTGCGGATTGGTCACTCCGTTCGCGAGATATGGCAGTTTTGAAGTAAGAAACGCTTGAGAAACTCCAAATTTTCGCAGTTCTGATGCTCGAAACGAATAACTAGAACGGTCTAGGGGAAAACTACTCATACCGTTGTAATGGGGCTAGTTTCTCCTTTCAGATGCAACAGAAACTTTGCGGATTGGTCAATCCGTTCGCGAGTAATGGCAGTTTTGAGGTAAGAAACGCTTGAGAAACTCCAAATTTTCGCAGTTCTGATGCTCGAAACGAATACCTAGAACGGTCTAGGGGAAAACTACTCATACCGTTGTAATGGGGCTAGTTTCTACTTTCAGATGCAACAGAAACTTTTCGGATTGGTCAATCCGTTCGCGAGATATGGCAGTTTTGAGGTAAGAAACGCTTGAGAAACTCCAAATTTTCGCAGTTCTGATGCTCGAAACGAATAACTAGAACGGTCTAGGGGAAAACTACTCATACCGTTGTAATGGGGCTAGTTTCTACTTTCAGATGCAACAGAAACTTTCCGGATTGGTCAATCCGTTCGCGAGATATGGCAGTTTTGAGGTAAGAAACGCTTGAGAAACTCCAAATTTTCGCAGTTCTGATGCTCGAAACGAATAACTAGAACGGTCTAGGAGAAAACTACTCATACCGTTGTAATGGGGCTAGTTTCTACTTTCAGATGCAACAGAAATTTTTCGGATTGGTCAATCCGTTCGCGAGATATGGCAGTTTTGATGTAAGAAACGCTTGAGAAACTCCAAATTTTCGCAGTTCTGATGCTCGAAACGAATAACTAGAACGGCCTAGGGGAAAACTACTCATACCGTTGTAATGGGGCGAGTTTCTACTTTCAGATGCAACAGAAACTTTGCGGATTGGTCAATCCGTTCGCGAGATATGGCAGTTTTGAGGTAAGAAACGCTTGAGAAACTCGAAATTTTCGCAGTTCTGATGCTCGAAACGAATAACTAGAACGGCCTAGGGGAAAACTACTCATACCGTTGTAATGGGGCGAGTTT
This sequence comes from Ptiloglossa arizonensis, assembly GCF_051014685.1. Lineage (NCBI taxonomy): Eukaryota > Metazoa > Arthropoda > Insecta > Hymenoptera > Colletidae > Ptiloglossa > Ptiloglossa arizonensis. Next base: position 10,658 of record NW_027479171.1, on the reverse strand, counting down.
CTACTTTCAGATGCAAGAGAAATTTTGCGGATTGGTCAATCCGTTGGCGAGATATGGCAGTTTTGAGGTAAGAAACGCTTGAGAATCTCAAAATTTTCGCAGTTCTGATGCTCGAAACGAATAACTAGAACGGCCTAGGGGAAAACTACTCATACCGTTGTAATGGGGCGAGTTTCTACTTTCAGATGCAACAGAAACTTTGCGGATTGGTCAATCCGTTCGCGAGATATGGCAGTTTTGAGGTAAGAAACGCTTGAGAAACTCCAAATTTTCGCAGTTCTGATGCTCGAAACGAATAACTAGAACGGCCTAGGGGAAAACTACTCATACCGTTGTAATGGGGCAAGTTTCTACTTTCAGATGCAAGAGAAATTTTGCGGATTGGTCAATCCGTTGGCGAGATATGGCAGTTTTGAGGTAAGAAACGCTTGAGAATCTCAAAATTTTCGCAGTTCTGATGCTCGAAACGAATAACTAGAACGGCCTAGGGGAAAACTACTCATACCGTTGTAATGGGGCGAGTTTCTACTTTCAGATGCAACAGAAACTTTGCGGATTGGTCAATCCGTTCGCGAGATATGGCAGTTTTGAGGTAAGAAACGCTTGAGAAACTCCAAATTTTCGCAGTTCTGATGCTCGAAACGAATAACTAGAACGGCCTAGGGGAAAACTACTCATACCGTTGTAATGGGGCAAGTTTCTACTTTCAGATGCAACAGAAACTTTCCGGATTGGTCAATCCGTTCGCGAGATATGGCAGTTTTGAGGTAAGAAACGCTTGAGAAACTCCAAATTTTCGCAGTTCTGATGCTCGAAACGAATAACTAGAACGGTCTAGGGGAAAACTACTCATACCGTTGTAATGGGGCTAGTTTCTACTTTCAGATGCAACAGAAATTTTTCGGATTGGTCAATCCGTTCGCGAGATATGGCAGTTTTGATGTAAGAAACGCTTGAGAAACTCCAAATTTTCGCAGTTCTGATGCTCGAAACGAATAACTAGAACGGCCTAGGGGAGAACTACTCATACCGTTGTAATGGGGCGAGTTTCTACTTTCAGATGCAACAGAAACTTTGCGGATTGGTCAATCCGTTCGCGAGATATGGCAGTTTTGAGGTAAGAAACGCTTGAGAAACTCCAAATTTTCGCAGTTCTGATGCTCGAAACGAATAACTAGAACGGTCTATGGGAAAACTACTCTTACCGTTGTAATGGGGCTAGTTTCTACTTTCAGATGCAACAGAAACTTTGCGGATTGGTCAATCCGTTCGCGAGATATGGCAGTTTTGAGGTAAGAAACGCTTGAGAAACTCCAAATTTTTGCAGTTCTGATGCTCGAAACGAATAACTAGGACGGTCTAGGGGAAAACTACTCATACCGTTGTAATGGGGCTAGTTTCTACTTTCAGATGCAACAGAAATTTTTCGGATTGGTCAATCCGTTCGCGAGATATGGCAGTTTTGAAGTAAGAAACGCTTGAGAAACTACAAATTTTCGCAGTTCTGATGCTCGAAACGAATAACTAGAACGGTCTAGGGGAAAACTACTCATACCGTTGTAATGGGGCTAGTTTCTACTTTCAGATGCAACAGAAACTTTGCGGATTGGTCAATCCGTTCGCGAGATATGGCAGTTTTGAGGTAAGAAACGCTTGAGAAACTCCAAATTTTCGCAGTTCTGATGCTCGAAACGAATAACTAGAACGGCCTAGGGGAAAACTACTCATACCGTTGTAATGGGGCGAGTTTCTACTTTCAGATGCAAGAGAAATTTTGCGGATTGGTCAATCCGTTGGCGAGATATGGCAGTTTTGAGGTAAGAAACGCTTGAGAATCTCAAAATTTTCGCAGTTCTGATGCTCGAAACGAATAACTAGAACGGCCTAGGGGAAAACTACTCATACCGTTGTAATGGGGCGAGTTTCTACTTTCAGATGCAACAGAAACTTTGCGGATTGGTCAATCCGTTCGCGAGATATGGCAGTTTTGAGGTAAGAAACGCTTGAGAAACTCCAAATTTTCGCAGTTCTGATGCTCGAAACGAATAACTAGAACGGCCTAGGGGAAAACTACTCATACCGTTGTAATGGGGCAAGTTTCTACTTTCAGATGCAAGAGAAATTTTGCGGATTGGTCAATCCGTTGGCGAGATATGGCAGTTTTGAGGTAAGAAACGCTTGAGAATCTCAAAATTTTCGCAGTTCTGATGCTCGAAACGAATAACTAGAACGGCCTAGGGGAAAACTACTCATACCGTTGTAATGGGGCGAGTTTCTACTTTCAGATGCAACAGAAACTTTGCGGATTGGTCAATCCGTTCGCGAGATATGGCAGTTTTGAGGTAAGAAACGCTTGAGAAACTCCAAATTTTCGCAGTTCTGATGCTCGAAACGAATAACTAGAACGGCCTAGGGGAAAACTACTCATACCGTTGTAATGGGGCGAGTTTCTACTTTCAGATGCAACAGAAACTTTGCGGATTGGTCAATCCGTTCGCGAGATATGGCAGTTTTGAGGTAAGAAACGCTTGAGAAACTCCAAATTTTCGCAGTTCTGATGCTCGAAACGAATAACTAGAACGGTCTATGGGAAAACTACTCTTACCGTTGTAATGGGGCTAGTTTCTACTTTCAGATGCAACAGAAACTTTGCGGATTGGTCAATCCGTTCGCGAGATATGGCAGTTTTGAGGTAAGAAACGCTTGAGAAACTCCAAATTTTTGCAGTTCTGATGCTCGAAACGAATAACTAGGACGGTCTAGGGGAAAACTACTCATACCGTTGTAATGGGGCTAGTTTCTACTTTCAGATGCAACAGAAATTTTTCGGATTGGTCAATCCGTTCGCGAGATATGGCAGTTTTGAAGTAAGAAACGCTTGAGAAACTACAAATTTTCGCAGTTCTGATGCTCGAAACGAATAACTAGAACGGTCTAGGGGAAAACTACTCATACCGTTGTAATGGGGCTAGTTTCTACTTTCAGATGCAACAGAAACTTTGCGGATTGGTCAATCCGTTCGCGAGATATGGCAGTTTTGAGGTAAGAAACGCTTGAGAAACTCCAAATTTTCGCAGTTCTGATGCTCAAAACGAATAACGAGAACGGTCTAGGGGAAAAATACTCATACCGTTGTAATGGGGCTAGTTTCTACTTTCAGATGCAACAGAAACTTTGCGGATTGGTCAGTCCGATCGCGAGATATGGCAGTTTTGAAGTAAGAAACGCATGAGATACTCCAAATTTTCGCAGTTCCGATGCTCGAAACGAATAACTAGAACGGTCTAGGGGAAAACTACTCATACCGTTGTAATGGGGCTAGTTTCTACTTTCAGATGCAACAAAAACTTTCCGGATTGGTCAATCCGTTCGCGAGATATGGCAGTTTTGAGGTAAGAAACGCTTGAGAAACTCCAAATTTTCGCAGTTCTGATGCTCGAAACGAATAACTAGAACGGTCTAGGGGAAAACTACTCATACCGTTGTAATGGGGCTAGTTTCTACTTTCAGATGCAACAGAAATTTTTCGGATTGGTCAATCCGTTCGCGAGATATGGCAGTTTTGAGGTAAGAAACGCTTGAGAAACTCCAAATTTTCGCAGTTCTGATGCTCGAAACGAATAACTAGAACGGCCTAGGGGAAAACTACTCATACCGTTGTAATGGGGCGAGTTTCTACTTTCAGATGCAACAGAAACTTTGCGGATTGGTCAATCCGTTCGCGAGATATGGCAGTTTTGAGGTAAGAAACGCTTGAGAAACTCCAAATTTTCGCAGTTCTGATGCTCGAAACGAATAACTAGAACGGTCTATGGGAAAACTACTCATACCGTTGTAATGGGGCTAGTTTCTACTTTCAGATGCAACAGAAACTTTGCGGATTGGTCAATCCGTTCGCGAGATATGGCAGTTTCGAGGTAAGAAACGCTTGAGAAACTCCAAATTTTCGCAGTTCTGATGCTCAAAACGAATAACGAGAACGGTCTAGGGGAAAACTATTCATACCGTTGTAATGGGGCTAGTTTCTACTTTCAGATGCAACAGAAATTTTTCGGATTGGTCAATCCGTTCGCGAGATATGGCAGTTTTGAGATAAGAAACGCTTGAGAAACTCCAAATCTTCGCAGTTCTGATGCTCGAAACGAATAACTAGAACGGCCTAGGGGAAAACTACTCATACCGTTGTAATGGGCCGAGTTTCTACTTTCAGATGCAACAGAAACTTTGCGGATTGGTCAATCCGTTCGCGAGATATGGCAGTTTTGAGGTAAGAAACGCTTGAGAAACTCCAAATTTTCGCAGTTCTGATGCTCGAAACGAATAACTAGAACGGCCTAGGGGAAAACTACTCATACCGTTGTAATGCGGCGAGTTTCTACTTTCAGATGCAACAGAAACTTTGCGGATTGGTCAATCCGTTCGCGAGATATGGCAGTTTTGAGGTAAGAAACGCTTGAGAAACTCCAAATTTTCGCAGTTCTGATGCTCGAAACGAATAACTAGAACGGCCTAGGGGAAAACTACTCATACCGTTGTTATGGGGCGAGTTTCTACTTTCAGATGCAACAGAAACTTTGCGGATTGGTCAATCCGTTCGCGAGATATGGCAGTTTTGAGGTAAGAAACGCTTGAGAAACTCCAAATTTTCGCAGTTCTGATGCTCGAAACGAATAACTAGAACGGCCTAGGGGAAAACTACTCATACCTTTGTAATGGGGCGAGTTTCTACTTTCAGATGCGACAGAAACTTTGCGGATTGGTCAATCCGTTCGCGAGATATGGCAGTTTTGAAGTAAGAAACGCTTGAGAAACTCCAAATTTTCGCAGTTCTGATGCTCGAAACGAATAACTAGAACGGCCTAGGGGAAAACTACTCATACCGTTGTAATGGGGCGAGTTTCTACTTTCAGATGCAACAGAAACTTTGCGGATTGGTCAATCCGTTCGCGAGATATGGCAGTTTTGAGGTAAGAAACGCTTGAGAAACTCCAAATTTTCGCAGTTCTGATGCTCGAAACGAATAACTAGAACGGCCTAGGGGCAATCTACTCTTACCGTTGTAATGGGGCGAGTTTCTACTTTCAGATGCGACAGAAACTTTGCGGATTGGTCAATCCGTTCGCGAGATATGGCAGTTTTGAGGTAAGAAACGCTTGAGAAACTCGAAATTTTCGCAGTTCTGATGCTCGAAACGAATAACTAGAACGGCCTAGGGGAAAACTACTCATACCGTTGTAATGGGGCGAGTTTCTACTTTCAGATGCAAGAGAAATTTTGCGGATTGGTCAATCCGTTGGCGAGATATGGCAGTTTTGAGGTAAGAAACGCTTGAGAATCTCAAAATTTTCGCAGTTCTGATTCTCGAAACGAATAACTAGAACGGTCTAGGGGAAAACTACTCATACCGTTGTAATGGGGCTAGTTTCTACTTTCAGATGCAACAGAAACTTTGCGGATTGGTCAATCCGTTCGCGAGATATGGCGGTTTTGAGGTAAGAAACGCTTGAGAAACTCCAAATTTTCGCAGTTCTGATGCTCGAAACGAATAACGAGAACGGTCTAGGGGAAAACTACTCATACCGTTGTAATGGGGCTAGTTTCTACTTTCAGATGCAACAGAAACTTTGCGGATTGGTCAGTCCGATCGCGAGATATGGCAGTTTTGAGGTAAGAAACGCTTGAGAAACTCCAAATTTTCGAATTTCTGATGCTCGAAACGAATAACTAGAACGGTCTAGGGGAAAACTACTCATACCGTTGTAATGGGGCTAGTTTCTACTTTCAGATGCAACAGAAACTTTGCGGATTGGTCAATCCGTTCGCGAGATATGGCAGTTTTGAGGTAAGAAACGCTTGAGAAACTCCAAATTTTCGCAGTTCTGATGCTCGAAACGAATAACTAGAACGGCCTAGGGGAAAACTACTCATACCGTTGTAATGGGGCAAGTTTCTACTTTCAGATGCAAGAGAAATTTTGCGGATTGGTCAATCCGTTGGCGAGATATGGCAGTTTTGAGGTAAGAAACGCTTGAGAAACTCAAAATTTTCGCAGTTCTGATGCTCGAAACGAATAACTAGAACGGTCTAGGGGAAAACTACTCATACCGTTGTAATGGGGCTAGTTTCTACTTTCAGATGCAACAGAGACTTTCCGGATTGGTCAATCCGTTCGCGAGATATGGCAGTTTTGAGGTAAGAAACGCTTGAGAAACTCCAAATTTTCGCAGTTCTGATGCTCGAAACGAATAACTAGAACGGCCTAGGGGAAAACTACTCATACCGTTGTAATGGGGCGAGTTTCTACTTTCAGATGCAACAGAAACTTTGCGGATTGGTCAATCCGTTCGCGAGATATGGCAGTTTTGAGGTAAGAAACGCTTGAGAAACTCCAAATTTTCGCAGTTCTGATGCTCGAAACGAATAACTAGAACGGCCTAGGGGAAAACTACTCATACCGTTGTAATGGGGCAAGTTTCTACTTTCAGATGCAAGAGAAATTTTGCGGATCGGTCAATCCGTTGGCGAGATATGGCAGTTTTGAGGTAAGAAACGCTTGAGAAACTCAAAATTTTCGCAGTTCTGATGCTCGAAACGAATAACTAGAACGGTCTAGGGGAAAACTACTCATACCGTTGTAATGGGGCTAGTTTCTACTTTCAGATGCAACAGAGACTTTCCGGATTGGTCAATCCGTTCGCGAGATATGGCAGTTTTGAGGTAAGAAACGCTTGAGAAACTCCAAATTTTCGCAGTTCTGATGCTCGAAACGAATAACTAGAACGGCCTAGGGGAAAACTACTCATACCGTTGTAATGGGGCGAGTTTCTACTTTCAGATGCAACAGAAACTTTGCGGATTGGTCAATCCGTTCGCGAGATATGGCAGTTTTGAGGTAAGAAACGCTTGAGAAACTCCAAATTTTCGCAGTTCTGATGCTCGAAACGAATAACTAGAACGGCCTAGGGGAAAACTACTCATACCGTTGTAATGGGGCAAGTTTCTACTTTCAGATGCAAGAGAAATTTTGCGGATTGGTCAATCCGTTGGCGAGATATGGCAGTTTTGAGGTAAGAAACGCTTGAGAAACTCAAAATTTTCGCAGTTCTGATGCTCGAAACGAATAACTAGAACGGTCTAGGGGAAAACTACTCATACCGTTGTAATGGGGCTAGTTTCTACTTTCAGATGCAACAGAAACTTTGCGGATTGGTCAGTCCGTTCGCGAGATATGGCAGTTTTGAAGTAAGAAACGCTTGAGAAACTCCAAATTTTCGCAGTTCTGATGCTCGAAACGAATAACTAGAACGGTCTAGGGGAAAACTACTCATACCGTTGTAATGGGGCTAGTTTCTACTTTCAGATGCAACAGAAACTTTGCGGATTGGTCAATCCGTTCGCGAGTAATGGCAGTTTTGAGGTAAGAAACGCTTGAGAAACTCCAAATTTTCGCAGTTCTGATGCTCGAAACGAATACCTAGAACGGTCTAGGGGAAAACTACTCATACCGTTGTAATGGGGCTAGTTTCTACTTTCAGATGCAACAGAAACTTTTCGGATTGGTCAATCCGTTCGCGAGATATGGCAGTTTTGAGGTAAGAAACGCTTGAGAAACTCCAAATTTTCGCAGTTCTGATGCTCGAAACGAATAACTAGAACGGTCTAGGGGAAAACTACTCATACCGTTGTAATGGGGCTAGTTTCTACTTTCAGATGCAAAAGAAACTTTCCGGATTGGTCAATCCGTTCGCGAGATATGGCAGTTTTGAGGTAAGAAACGCTTGAGAAACTCCAAATTTTCGCAGTTCTGATGCTCGAAACGAATAACTAGAACGGTCTAGGGGAAAACTACTCATACCGTTGTAATGGGGCTAGTTTCTACTTTCAGATGCAACAGAGACTTTCCGGATTGGTCAATCCGTTCGCGAGATATGGCAGTTTTGAGGTAAGAAACGCTTGAGAAACTCCAAATTTTCGCAGTTCTGATGCTCGAAACGAATAACTAGAACGGCCTAGGGGAAAACTACTCATACCGTTGTAATGGGGCGAGTTTCTACTTTCAGATGCAACAGAAACTTTGCGGATTGGTCAATCCGTTCGCGAGATATGGCAGTTTTGAGGTAAGAAACGCTTGAGAAACTCCAAATTTTCGCAGTTCTGATGCTCGAAACGAATAACTAGAACGGCCTAGGGGAAAACTACTCATACCGTTGTAATGGGGCAAGTTTCTACTTTCAGATGCAAGAGAAATTTTGCGGATCGGTCAATCCGTTGGCGAGATATGGCAGTTTTGAGGTAAGAAACGCTTGAGAAACTCAAAATTTTCGCAGTTCTGATGCTCGAAACGAATAACTAGAACGGTCTAGGGGAAAACTACTCATACCGTTGTAATGGGGCTAGTTTCTACTTTCAGATGCAACAGAGACTTTCCGGATTGGTCAATCCGTTCGCGAGATATGGCAGTTTTGAGGTAAGAAACGCTTGAGAAACTCCAAATTTTCGCAGTTCTGATGCTCGAAACGAATAACTAGAACGGCCTAGGGGAAAACTACTCATACCGTTGTAATGGGGCGAGTTTCTACTTTCAGATGCAACAGAAACTTTGCGGATTGGTCAATCCGTTCGCGAGATATGGCAGTTTTGAGGTAAGAAACGCTTGAGAAACTCCAAATTTTCGCAGTTCTGATGCTCGAAACGAATAACTAGAACGGCCTAGGGGAAAACTACTCATACCGTTGTAATGGGGCAAGTTTCTACTTTCAGATGCAAGAGAAATTTTGCGGATTGGTCAATCCGTTGGCGAGATATGGCAGTTTTGAGGTAAGAAACGCTTGAGAAACTCAAAATTTTCGCAGTTCTGATGCTCGAAACGAATAACTAGAACGGTCTAGGGGAAAACTACTCATACCGTTGTAATGGGGCTAGTTTCTACTTTCAGATGCAACAGAAACTTTGCGGATTGGTCAGTCCGTTCGCGAGATATGGCAGTTTTGAAGTAAGAAACGCTTGAGAAACTCCAAATTTTCGCAGTTCTGATGCTCGAAACGAATAACTAGAACGGTCTAGGGGAAAACTACTCATACCGTTGTAATGGGGCTAGTTTCTACTTTCAGATGCAACAGAAACTTTGCGGATTGGTCAATCCGTTCGCGAGTAATGGCAGTTTTGAGGTAAGAAACGCTTGAGAAACTCCAAATTTTCGCAGTTCTGATGCTCGAAACGAATACCTAGAACGGTCTAGGGGAAAACTACTCATACCGTTGTAATGGGGCTAGTTTCTACTTTCAGATGCAACAGAAACTTTTCGGATTGGTCAATCCGTTCGCGAGATATGGCAGTTTTGAGGTAAGAAACGCTTGAGAAACTCCAAATTTTCGCAGTTCTGATGCTCGAAACGAATAACTAGAACGGTCTAGGGGAAAACTACTCATACCGTTGTAATGGGGCTAGTTTCTACTTTCAGATGCAAAAGAAACTTTCCGGATTGGTCAATCCGTTCGCGAGATATGGCAGTTTTGAGGTAAGAAACGCTTGAGAAACTCCAAATTTTCGCAGTTCTGATGCTCGAAACGAATAACTAGAACGGTCTAGGGGAAAACTACTCATACCGTTGTAATGGGGCTAGTTTCTACTTTCAGATGCAACAGAAATTTTTCGGATTGGTCAATCCGTTCGCGAGATATGGCAGTTTTGATGTAAGAAACGCTTGAGAAACTCCAAATTTTCGCAGTTCTGATGCTCGAAACGAATAACTAGAACGGCCTAGGGGAAAACTACTCATACCGTTGTAATGGGGCGAGTTTCTACTTTCAGATGCAACAGAAACTTTGCGGATTGGTCAATCCGTTCGCGAGATATGGCAGTTTTGAGGTAAGAAACGCTTGAGAAACTCGAAATTTTCGCAGTTCTGATGCTCGAAACGAATAACTAGAACGGCCTAGGGGAAAACTACTCATACCGTTGTAATGGGGCGAGTTTCTACGTTCAGATGCAAGAGAAATTTTGCGGATTGGTCAATCCGTTGGCGAGATATGGCAGTTTTGAGGTAAGAAACGCTTGAGAATCTCAAAATTTTCGCAGTTCTGATGCTCGAAACGAATAACTAGAACGGCCTAGGGGAAAACTACTCATACCGTTGTAATGGGGCGAGTTTCTACTTTCAGATGCAACAGAAACTTTGCGGATTGGTCAATCCGTTCGCGAGATATGGCAGTTTTGAGGTAAGAAACGCTTGAGAAACTCCAAATTTTCGCAGTTCTGATGCTCGAAACGAATAACTAGAACGGCCTAGGGGAAAACTACTCATACCGTTGTAATGGGGCAAGTTTCTACTTTCAGATGCAAGAGAAATTTTGCGGATTGGTCAATCCGTTGGCGAGATATGGCAGATTTGAGGTAAGAAACGCTTGAGAATCTCAAAATTTTCGCAGTTCTGATGCTCGAAACGAATAACTAGAACGGCCTAGGGGAAAACTACTCATACCGTTGTAATGGGGCGAGTTTCTACTTTCAGATGCAACAGAAACTTTGCGGATTGGTCAATCCGTTCGCGAGATATGGCAGTTTTGAGGTAAGAAACGCTTGAGAAACTCCAAATTTTCGCAGTTCTGATGCTCGAAACGAATAACTAGAACGGCCTAGGGGAAAACTACTCATACCGT